>NC_053028.1:412148988-412292757 GCF_003073215.2 Triticum urartu
CCTAGAGGCAATAATAAAGTTATTATTTATTTCCTTATATCATGATAAATGTTTATTATTCATGCTAGAATTGTATTAACCGGAAACATAATACATGTGTGAATACATAGACAAACAGAGTGTCACTAGTATGCCTCTACTTAGCTCGTTGATTAAACATGGTTATTTTTCCTAACCATAGACACGAGTTGTCATTTGATTAACGGGATCACATCATTAGGAGAATGATGTGATTGACTTGACCCATTCCGTTAGCTTAGCACTTGATCGTTTAGTTTGTTGCTATTGCTTTCTTCATGACTTATACATGTTCCTATGACTATGAGATTATGTAACTCCCGTTTACCGGAGGAACACTTTGTGTGCCACCAAACGTCACAACGTAACTGGATGATTATAAAGGTGCTCTACAGGTGTCTCCAAAGGTACTTGTTGGGTTGGCGTATTTCGAGATTAGGATTTGTCACTCCGATTGTCGGAGAGGTATCTCTGGGCCCACTCGGTAATGCACATCACTATAAGCCTTGCAAGCATTGCAACTAATGAGTTAGTTGCGGGATGATGTATTACAAAACGAGTAAAGAGACTTGCCTGTAATGATATTGAACTAGGTATTGAGATACCGACGATTGAATCTCGGGCAAATAACATACCGATGACAAAGGGAACAACGTATGTTGTTATGCGGTCTGACCGATAAAGATCTTCATAGAATATGTAGGAGCCAATATGGGCATCCAGGTCCCGCTATTGGTTATTGACCAGAGAGGTGTCTCGGTCATGTCTACATAGTTCTCGAACCCGTAGGGTTCGCACGCTTAACGTTCGTTGACGATATAGTACTATATGAGTTATGTATGTTGATGACCGAATGTTGTTTGGAGTCCGGGATGAGATCACGGACATGACGAGGAACTCCAGAATGGTCTGGAGACAAAGTTTGATATATGGGATAGTAGTGTTTGATCTCTGAAAGGGTTCCGGAATTCACCGGAAGGGGTTCCGGATGTTTCCCGAAATGTTTGGGAACGAGAACACTTTATCTGGGCCAAAGAGGAAAGCCCACGAGGCTTTTGGAAAGTGCAAAAGGAAGTTTTGCGGAGACCAGAGGCTAGACGCCAGGAACCCTGGCGTCCAGGGGGTAGACGCCGGGAACCCTGGCGTCTAGCCCTGGAGTCCGAGAAGGACTCTTGCCTTTCGGGTGAAACCGACTTTGAGGAGGCTTTTACTCCAAGTTTTGACCCCAGGGCTCAACATATAAATAGAGGGGTAGGGCTAGTACCAAAGACACATCAAGAAACACCAAGCCGTGTGCCGGCAACCTCATCCCCTCTAGTTTATCCTCCGTCATAGTTTTCGTAGTGCTTAGGCGAAGCCCTGCGGAGATTGTTCTTCACCAACACCGTCACCACGCCGTCGTGCTGCCGGAACTCATCTACTACTTCTCCCCTCTTGCTAGATCGAGAAGGCGAGGACGTCACCGAGCCGAATGTGTGCAGAGCTCGGAGGTGCCGTGCTTTCGGTACTTGGATCGGTCGGACGTGAAGACGTACGACTACATCAACCGCGTTGATATAACGCTTCCGCGAACGGTCTACGAGGGTACATAGACAACACTCTCCCCTCTCGTTGCTATGCATCACCATGATCTTGCGTGTGCGTAGGAATTTTTTTGAAATTACTACGTTCCCCAACACCCCCTTGTCCATTCCCCTCTCCCTCTGGATGCCCCTCCCCTCCTCTGCTCTCTTCCCGAGCGGAGCTCGCTGACGTCGATCGTCGAACCCGCGACCACCATGCTCCCCGAGCTCCCTAGACTTGTCCCTGAGCTCCGCCTTCGGCCCCTACATCGTCTGCCCCGAGCAATGCAAGGCCGGACGCCCTGCATCACCGGCTACCTCATCTTATGCCTCCTCGGCTGCAGATATCGCCATTGCCGCCTTGTCGTCTCCAGCCCTTCCCCGAGCTCGCCGACCCACCCAACGTGCTCACCGTGAGGCCACGATTGAAACCCCCCTCTCCCCTGCCTCGTTCGCGTGCCATAACCGTCGTTTCGTCTGTGACCGGATGCACCACCGCCCGAGCTCGTCGTCGACGTAGCTCCGGTGATCATACGGTGTCGTGCACGTGTCCATTGAGTTTGTGTGCTCGCGTAGATGTTGTAGGTGCCACACACGCTTCGCCAAGGCCACCGTAGCCTCGTCCCCAGCCGAACTCCGACCGCCACCACCGCCGTTTTAGGCCAACTTCAGCGACACCGCTTGCACTAATCGACGTGGACGAGCCCCCTCGTCCCGTAGATGGCCTCAGTCGTCCATTTGGACGCCGGAGGGTGTTTCTCGCACCCCTCCGCCACATCTGCAGTCACCGGCGTCGAGCCACCAGCCTGTTTGGGGCTTTTGACCGGGGTTTGACCACCCCGGGTCGCTGACATGTGGGCCCAGGCCCTTAACTAATCTAGGTTAGGCTTACTTTAATGTTAATTAACTTTGTTAGTTAGGTTAGCCACTGACATGCGGGACCCACTTGTTAGGTTTGACCTGGACCGCCCCTGTTGACTTGCTGACGTCAGCATGATGTCATGCTGACGCAGTAAACTCTCTTCTTTTAGGATCGAAAGTATGTCTAGAGGTGGGGGGGGGGTGATTAGACTACTTGACCAAATAAAAATCTAGCCTTTTCCCAATTTTAGTTCTAGGCAGATTTTAGCAACTTAGCACAAGTCAAGCAATCAACCTACACATGCAATTCTAAGAGTATAGCAGCGGAAAGTAAAACAATTGCATATGAAGGTAAAGGGAGGAGTTTGGAGTGTGGAAGCGCAATTGGAGACACGGAGATTTTTGGCGTGGTTCCGATAGGTGGTGCTATCGTACATCCACGTTGATGGAGACTTCAACCCACGAAGGGTAACAGTTGCGCGAGTCCATGGAGGGCTCCACCCACGAAGGGTCCACAAAGAAGCAACCTTGTCTATCCCACCATGGTCGTCGCCCACGAAGGACTTGCCTCACCCAGGTAGATCTTCACGAAGTAGGCGATCTCCTTGCCCTTAAAAACTCCTTGGTTCAACTCCACAATCTTGACAGAGGCTCCCAAGTGACACCTAACCAATCTAGGAGACACCACTCTCCAAGAGGTACCAAATGGTGTGTTGATGATGAACTCCTTGCTCTTGTGCTTCAAATGATACTCTCCCCAACACTCAACTCTCTCTCACAGGATTTGGATTTGGTGGAAAGATGATTTGAGTGGAAAGCAACTTGGGGAAGGCTAGAGATCAAGATTTATATGGTTGGAGTGGAATATCTTGACCTCAACACAAGTTTAGGTGGTTCTCTCTCAAAAAAGTATGTTGGAAGTGTAGGCATGTTCTGATGGCTCTCTCCATGAATGAAGAGTGGGTGGAGGGGTATAAATAGCCTCCACACAAAATCTAACCATTACACACAAATCACGAAACTCGGTGGGACCAAATCATGAAACTCGGTCAGACCGATTCAGTTCAAAATGTGAACATTAGGATTTTCGGTGGGACCGACATGTCAACTCGGTGGGATCGATTTCGTTAGGGTTAGGGCATAACGTAATCTCGGTGAGACCGCTTACACAAACTCGGTGAGACCGATTTTGGTAATGGACTAACAGAGAGTTGGTCAGGCAAACTCGGTGGGACCGATTCGCTCATCTCGGTTGGAGTGAAACGTTACGAAAGGGAAACAGAGAGTTTGCATTGCAATCTTGGTGGGACCGATCGCTCATCTCGGTTTGACCGAAACATTACGAAGGGAAACATAGAGATTACAATCCCATCTTGGTGAGACCGAAATCCCTATCGGTGAGACCGAAAAGACTAGGGTTTCTGGCAGTGGCTATGTCAACTGAACTCGGTTTGGTGGGGCCGAGTTTGACTTTTGGTTTGGGACATATGTGGATATGAGAAAGTAGTTGAGGGTTTTGGAGCATATCACTAAGCACTTTGAGCAAGAAAGCCATTAGGCAACACCTCATCCCCTCTTAATAGTATTGGCTTTTCCTATGGACTCAATGTGATCTTGGATCACTTAAAAATAAAAAGATGTAGAGTCCCGAGCCTTGAGCTTGAGCCAATCCTTTGTCCTTAGAATTTTGAGGGATCCACTTTTCTCATCCATGCCATGCCAATCATTGAGCTTTCCTGAAATGTTTATCTTTAAGTAGCATTAGCTCAATGAGCTATATGTTGTTAGGAATTACCAAAACCACCTAGGGATAGTTGCACTTTCAATCTCCCCCTTTTTGGTAATTGATGACAACATATAGATCAAAGCTTCGACAAATGATTATAAGATTAAAAGAACATCGTCTCTTTGAGAGGTATGTGATAAGCAAGAGCCCCCCCCCCTAAATTTGTACATTATTTAAAATTTGCTTTTGAATGCAAATGCACAATCGATTAGGATCATGGGTTACTCTTCCATGTCACATACATCTTGGTGGAGCGCTCAAAATGATAGAGATTAAAAGCATGCACTCATCACCAAGCAAGTGAATGATCATACAAAATGATTAATGTAGCATATGATCAAACACATGATCAACACGTGTCTCACAAGGACATAAAGTATCTCACACAAGCACTCAATAAAGAAGTTCAACCAAAATAGCAAGAGAGATGAAAAGAACAACACACTCTCTTGAAGCCTATGATCTATACATTTTTCTCCCCCTTTGGCAACAAGTTACCAAAAAGTTCAAAAATGCATAGTGCTAAACAACTCTCAGGCTTGATCTTCGGGAGGTGGTGTAGAGAGAACTCCAAGTACGAAGGCTTCCGATGAAGTAGTTGGAGCTGATGGAGTGGGTGCTGGAGGTGGCACTAGAGTTGTGGCTGCTGATGCTGACACTGAAGCTCGAGCATCTGAGACTGGCACTGCAGCAGACCTTGGACCTCGTGGCACACGCTTGAAAGCATCAGTAGTGGACTTGCCCTTCTTCTCCTCTGCTTCCTCCTGTAGCTGCTCAACTGCAGTTTGGATCTCAGTTACCTTGACATCCAGATCATAGAACTTCTGCTCAACGATCCTCTCCAAACTCTCCTGGTTTTGAGTCAGGGTGGCCAAGCCCTTCTCAATCCTCAAGGTGGATTGGATCAGATATCCAAGCTGATCTTGCTTGCTCTTCAGGAAAACCTGAGATGCCTCTTCAGCAGTTGGCATCCTTGCAGCTTTCTCTGCCCTTGCCTTCTCTCTCTTCTCATGTGCTTGAGCTGAAGATGGTTCATTTTCATCCATCACCACAGTGTTGTCTTCAAATTCAGGGTATATGGGCAGGTGCTCCTTATCCAAAAGATATGTGCTTGTGCCCATCTTTGAGTTGATGAGCTCCTGAATTTGTGGGGCATACCCACAACTTCTCTTCTGGTCAGCAGCAGTCCTCTTGATTGTCTCAACAATCAAACTCATGACCTTGAACTTCTGTGGGACATCAAATATGTGCAGCAAGTTTATAGCATGTCCTCTGATCATCTTGTGATCACCTGACTTGGGTAGCAGTGTGTGCCTTAGATCCAGTTTATGGTAGGCAGACCAGACACCAAGTAGTGGACAGATCCAAACTTATGTGTATCCAAAGTAGCATCTGGGATCTCTTTGTACATGTTGGCCATTGTGGTGTGGTCTTTCTTCTTCTCATCATAAATATCCAATTCATCTTCATGCTATGCAGGAGCATTGATCAACTTAGCCCATTCATCAACAGAGGACTGGTACCTAGTACCTTCAGACACCCAAACTATCCTTCCATCTGGATAGAAGTGGGTTGTGGAGTAAAATTGCATGATCAGCTCATCATTCCACTTGGTGAGCTTTTGTGCAACAAATTCATTAACTCCACATGCCTTAAAGCTGTCATACACTTCAGGATAGTGATCTTCATTCTTCTGGATGTACTCCCAGTCCACCCATTTCATGTCACACACTTTGGGCTTCTTGTCAAGCAGGATTGTCTCATAAAAGTCTTGTTGTGCCTTGGTTTGAAATCTGTAGTCCACAGCATTCCTCCTCCTGACAGCATATGGGTCAGACTGTCTCCATAACCTCAGTCGTGCATCCTTCCTGATGTGCATGTCTTCTACCACAGGATGTGTATCATTGTGGTTAGGGATCTTGGGCTTCATCTTCCTCAACACAACTGAGTCATCATCTTCTTCTTCTTCTTCAGCAGCTTCAGGCACTGGGGCCTTGTTTTTATCCTCAGCAGGAATGTTTCTAGTGCTTCTCTTGGGTTTAGGCTTCTGAGCTGGAGCTGTAGCATTGGGAGCAGCTTTGGGCTTAGATGGAGTAGCCCCTGATCTGATTGCATCTCCCATGAGCTTTTGAGCCTTAGGAGCTGGTGCAACATCCTCTTCTTCTTCATCTGAATCTCTCATTATTGATGATCTGCCAAGCACTCTGGCAGTGGTCTTCTTGACCCTTTCCTTCCTTTTCTTGCCTTCTCCAACTGCCTCTTCAGATGGCTTAGAGGTTTCAGCAGTGGATGCTCTGGCCTTAGACATGTGGACTCTCTTTGCTGGTGCCTTCTTATGCATCCCTGGCTTGACTGTAGCAGCTGAGCCATACTCCTTTTTCAACACCTTTTTCTTTGAATTGGCCTCATCCTCAACAGCCACATAATCTTCATCTTCTGAATCAGAAGTTTTCTTCTTCCTTGTCCTGGTAGCTGCCTTTGGCAAGTTACTTGGTGTGCTCCTGCTGCCCTCATCAGAAGTGCTAGAGGGACTAGTGCCCTCACTCAGTTGAACCTGCTCCTCAGACTTGTTCTGGCTATCACTTTGATCAGACATCTTGCAAGCAAACTGTCAGCAGACCCTGTGAATAGATTATAGATGAGGTAGAGAAGATGAGCATCACAAAGTACAAAAGTTTTGCAAAACAATTGAGTCAAAAAGTTTAGTTTTAGTTCTCTATAGAAGTGATCTCGGAGCTACCGAATTGACAAACTCGGTGATATCGAAGCAACACTTGGAACCTAAAATGGTGAACTCGGTAGGGCCGAGTCACAGTTCGGTGGCATCGAGATTGCTAGGGTTTCACAGAGTCCTGAACTCGGTCACACCGATTTGCGTGTTTCGGTCAGACCGAAGAGCGCATGTGCAATGGCCAAGGCCGAATCGGTGAGACCAATTTCTACAGTTCGCTCGGTCCGAGATGAGTTCTGCGGAGAGCTAACCCTAAAATTTTCAAATCAATCTAGACCTAAGGAAGTTTTAGCTGGATGGATGAATCTCAATCATGGCAAGAAACATGGCATTGTTCTTGTGCTAGAATCGGAGTGAAAAAGACAGCACAAGAGATCGAACACTTACCCTAATGCGGCGAGTGTTCGCTACGGCGGCAACGGCGGGACAGATTGCCCTTGACGGCGGCGGAGACCAGCGGCGGGAGGTCGCTGACGGCAAGAGGATGATTTGGAGACCCGAAGAGGCGGAGTAGGTTACGCGCGGGCGAAGAGGTTTCAGAAAAATTTCCAAAATTTGACCCGTCGGTATATATAACCTGACCCTGTCGGTGTGACCGAGTGGAACAACTCGGTGGCACCGAGATGCAAAACTACAGGCAGTTACTGCAACTCAGTGTGACCAAAAGGTTTGAATCAGTTGCACCGAGATTGAAAACCTAGATCAACTAAGTGATGTCGGTAGGACCGAAAAGGATGAATCGGTCAGACCGAAATACACAAAAGAGGTTTTGGAAGTTTAAGTCTATGAAGAATCGGGAACTCCGAGTGCTCCTCACACAGAGTGGTTCGAATCTGACTTGGTGAAACTTTGTGATGTAGCATGAATAGAGTTTGAGATGAGAAAAACATAGATAGCTAGAGGGAGTTCTTAGGCATTCTTGTCCATCCATCTGGCAAAAGAGAAAAGACCAAACAATCAAAGCAACAAATGGATGTCCTCGAATGAGTAAAGTATGCAACCAACATGCTCATACAATAAGATGGCAAAAGAAATATGTGACAAAGCATGCACAAACACTCTAGCATCTATCAAGCAATTGGCGATGACTAGCTCACCTATATATGAGTACATTGACTTAGGAGTCAAATGAGAACATTTGATCATAGGTCATACTCATCATTTAAGCACAAGTGGGGTTACCACTTTTTTCATAAAGCATTGTTGTGTTCACACCATTAGAGTTGCTTTAACTCAATTGATTAGAGTAAAGCTCCCCCTAGATGTGATATCCCCCTAAGAGGGATCAACTAACCTTGGGTTTTGTCGATGATGACTTCATGTAGGTGTTGAAGATGTGGATGCTCAATGTTGATGTAGATCATTCGGAGCAATCCTTTGGAGTGAGTTGCACTTTCAATACCTACATGGGTTAGTCCCACAAGGAACAAACAAGGATATCCATAGACATAGAGTGATGTGCACACAAGATGATGTCCATGGAAGCATTAGGTTACCTTGTCCCTTGTCTTACCAACAAGCGGGTTTGTGACTCCTTAAACTAGTGCAAGATATGAAAGTTGTATGCACTTGTCCTTGCCAAAATGATAAGAGTGAAGTAGGTTGGCGGAGTCACCCTCAAGAATTCTCTAGTTCTTCTTCTTCGGGATCCACACTATCTTGATGGGAATCCTTGGAGTTGTAGTCACACTTGATGAAGTAGAACTTGATGTAGTCTTGGGAACCCACTTGACCAAGGCCTCTAGGATCTTCTTGATGATGAATCTATCGGTCATCTCTTCACTTCCTAAGCCGGCAATCTCATTTGTTATGAGAGCAAGCCTAGAGTACATTTCAGCGATGCCTTCACCATTCTTCATTTTGAACTTGTCAAGCTGACTTTGAAGCACATTCAATTTGGATTCCTTGACAAATTCGGTACCTTCGTGCATATCAATCAAAGTATCCCAAATTTCCTTTGCATTCTCAAGATGGTTGATTTTGTCGAATTCTTTGGGGCATAATCCGTTGAAGAGAATATCACAAGCTTGAGCATTGTATTGTAGCATCTTCAACTCTTCCGTGGTAGCTTCACGGTCTGGTTCTCTCCCATCAAAGAATTCACCTTGCAAGCCAATACACACAATAGCCCAAACGGCGAGGTTATGTCCAAGAATATGCATTTTCATCTTATGCTTCCAACTAGCAAAATTTGTACCATCAAAGTAAGGACCTCTACGGTGGTAATTTCCCTCGCTAGACGTCACACTCTCCTAGGTTTTGAAACCAAGGCTATGACCACCAAAAGCTATGGAAATCAAAGCAAATGGAGACCAAAGCTCTGATACCACTTGTAGGATCGAAAGTATGTCTAGAGGGGGGGGGGTGATTAGACTACTTGACCAAATAAAAATCTAGCCTTTTCCCAATTTTAGTTCTAGGCAGATTTTAGCAACTTAGCACAAGTCAAGCAATCAATCTACACATGCAATTCTAAGAGTATAGCAGCAAAAAGTAAAACAATTGCATATGAAGGTAAAGGGAGGAGTTTGGAGTGTGCAAACGCAATTGGAGACACGGAGATTTTTGGTGTGGTTCCGATAGGTGGTGCTATCATACATCCACGTTGATGGAGACTTCAACCCACGAAGGGTAACAGTTGCGCGAGTCCACGGAGGGATCCGCCCATGAAGGGTCCATGAAGAAGCAATCTTGTCTATCCCACCATGGTCGTCGCCCACGAAGGACTTGCCTCACCCGGGTAGATCTTCACGAAGTAGGCGATCTCCTTGCCCTTACAAACTCCTTGGTTCAACTCCACAATCTTGACGGAGGCTCCCAAGTGACACCTAACCAATCTAGGAGACACCACTCTCCAAGAGGTAACAAATGGTGTGTTGATGATGAACTCCTTGTTCTTGTGCTTCAAATGATACTCTCCCCAACACTCAACTCTCTCTCACAGGATTTGGATTTGGTGGAAAGATGATTTGAGTGGAAAGCAACTTGGGGAAGGCTAGAGATCAAGATTTATATGGTTGGAGTGGAATATCTTGACCTCAACACAAGTGTAGGTGGTTCTCTCTCAAAAAATGTATGTTGGAAGTGTAGGCATGTTCTGATGGCTCTCTTCATGAATGAAGAGTGGGTGGAGGGGTATAAATAGCCTCCACACAAAATCTAACCATTACACACAAATCACCAAACTCGGTGGGACCGAATCATGAAACTCGGTCAGACCGATTCAGTTCAAAATGTGAACGTTAGGATTTTCGGTGGGACCGACATGTCAACTCGGTGGGACCGATTTCGTTAGGGTTAGGGCATAATGTAATCTCGGTGAGACCGATTACACAAACTCGGTGAGATCGATTTTGGTAATGGACTAACAGAGAGTTGGTCAGGCAAACTCGGTGGGACCGATTCGCTCATCTTGGTTGGACCGAAACGTTACGAAAGGGAAACGGAGAGTTAGCATTGCAATCTCGGTGGGACCGATCGCTCATCTCGGTTTGACCGAAACGTTACGAAGGGAAACAGAGAGATTACAATCCCATCTCGGTGAGACCGAGATCTCTATTGGTGAGACTGAAAAGACTAGGGTTTCTAGCAGTGGCTATGTCAACCAAACTCGGTGGCGCCGGATAGAAAATTTCGGTGGGGCCGAGTTTGACTTTTGGTTTGGGACATATGTGGATATGAGAAAGTAGTTGAGGGTTTTGGAGCATATCACTAAGCACTTTGAGCAAGAAAGCCATTAGGCAACACCTCATCCCATCTTAATAGTATTGGCTTTTTCTATGGACTCAATGTGATCTTGGATCACTTAAAATGAAAAGATGTAGAGTCCTGAGCCTTGAGCTTGAGCCAATCCTTTGTCCTTAGAATTTTGAGGGATCCACTTTTCTCATCCATGCCATGCCAATCATTGAGCTTTCCTGAAATGTTTATCTTTAAGTAGCATTAGCTCAATGAGTTATATGTTGTTAGGAATTACCAAAACCACCCAGGGATAGTTGCAATTTCATGGAATTAGTTTAATTCTAAAATAGGTAGGAAATTCTAGGAAATGTTTAAAACTTCTAAAATTCATAGAAAATAATCTATAACTCCGATAGAAATAATTTATATATGAAAAATGATCAGAAAAATCCAAAGAATCTGTTTATGGCATTTGCATGCATGTTGGAACAACTTATAACTGTTGAATTGGACAAATCATATAAATGGCATTCGAATAATCACATATGGAGTTTGAATTTGAATCTTTGGTTCAAACCAACGTCATTTAATATGGTTGCTAGTTGCATTAGCTCAATCAACAGCATATTGCCATGTCATGATCATGCAGCACATTGTTGCATTGCATTGACCGTGTTCCCTCTTTTTTGCCGGTGTTTGCCCCCTCTCAGTAGATGTTGTTCCGACGTTGAGATCGATGACACTGATGAAGATACAATGCTATCTTCAGAAGTGCCAAGCAAGCAAACCCCCTTGATCACTCTGATACAATCCCACTCTCTTGCTCCTGCTCTCTTTTACTGCATTAGGACAACAACGATTCAACTGTTACAAGTTGCGATAGTTGAACCCATTCCTCTGCATGACCTGTCTTTGCCATAGTAAATAGTTGAAACCCACTAGCATGAGTAGGAGTTGTTTGAGCCATGATGTGCCTACTCATTCATGCTTGTTAGTAATGCCTGCTATGCTTAGAGTTGGGTCAGGTCTGATTTCATTTGGGGTGGATTGGGATGGTGATGAACATGTCTTATTGTTGAGAGCTAAGTGTGTGAACATGATTTGGTAAAGATAGCGATGAGAGGCCATGTAGGAGTACATGGTGGGTTGTATCATTGAAACCGTCCCCAGGAACTGAGTTCTGTCTTGGTGATCCAAGACAGTTACTACCACGCATTGGAATGCTTAAGTGCCCCTCTCGACTTATTAATCACCTTGATCTCTGTATAGGAGTTGCAACTAGTTTCTGGTGTTTGTAGGTTGTGTTAGTAGTCTACCAAGTGGCACCCGGTACAGGTGGGCTTGGGATAGGCTAGGCACAGTGGCCCGATGTACTAAGTGGCACCCATTTGGTTGGCTTGGGAACCCTGCACACATCGTTTGGGGCTGTAGTGGAAACCCCGTCCGGACTTCCTTGCGGATGGAACCCGGATAGGCAATAAACCTGGACTAGAGACTTGTGTGGTTAGTCAGGTCGTGGCCGACACCCTCACTGGGCTTCCGCTTGAAGGTTGTCGAGTACATGTCATGCAAACGACAATAAGTGGTGAGAGCGTGTGTGAAGAAGTACACCCCTGCAGGGTTAACATGATCTATTCGAATAGCCGCATCCGCGGATATGGACTACTTGGAATGCTTACATTGTTCATAGATAACTGGAAGTGGATACTCTAAAATGCGCAAGATAAGCGTGAGTGCTATGGATGGCCTTCTCGTAGGGAGACGGGAGCGGATCCATAGTGGTGTATTGATATGGTGAATATGTGGACTCATTTGCGCTTTCTCACCTCAAGGAAAACACTAGTAGTCGTAGTATAGGATAGCCACTGAGTCAAAGCTTGTTTGCTGCAGTGAAATCCACCACCCCTTTGTTGATACTGATGCATATGTAGTTAGTTCTGATGTAAGTCTTGCTAAGTACCTTTGTACTCACGTTGCTTAATTTATATTTTTGCAGAGGAGACTTTGATCTCACTAGTAGTTCTGCATGGACTTCGACGAGTAGTTTGATACCTCAGCTACAATCTTGTCCCCTTGGGAGGGTCTTGTAGATAGCCAGGTTTCTCAGCCCTTTTCATTTGTAGTTGTCTGTACTTAGACATGTTATGCTTTTGTTGCTTGTATGCTCTGTATGTTGGGTCATGTGACCCCTGTTTGTAATATAATGCTATGTTGGCTCTTATGGGCCTTTATCTATATGAGTTGTCGAGTTATGTTGTGATGCCGTGTTGTATCTACACATATCATGCATGTTATGCGTATGTGTAACATGTATTGCTATGTGTGGGGTCCAACACCTAGTTGTTTATTCTTGGTAGCCTTCCTTTTGGGGAAATGTCTCCTAGTGCTTCCACCGAGCCATGGTAGTTCGCTACTGCCTCGGAACACTTAGGTTGGCCAACATGTATCCTTCTTTGTTCCTGTGTCTGTCCCTCTGGGGAAATGTCATGCGTTGTTGCTTTAAGTCCTTGTAGCTTGCTATGACTTGGGTTCATATGTTGATGACCGACACCTTTATTGTTGGGTTACGTATGCCTATCCCTGTAAGTTTGTGCCACCTTGGGTTTACGACTAGCCATGTCGGCCTGGGTTCTCTGTCATATGGATGCTAGCAACACAATCATATACGTGAGCCAAAAGGCGCAAACGGTCTCGGCCAAGGTAAGGTGGCAGCCGTGGGTTACCGTGCGTGAGGCCGCAAAGTGATATGATGTGTTACATGCTGGATCGGTGTGACTTCGGATCGGGGCCCCGATAGCTTTGGTATCAGAGTCTGACTGCCTGTAGGATTACCAAGCAAAACTGGTCGAAGTCGAGTCTAGAAATGCTTTAGTTATATAAGGGAATTGATTGTGGAAGGGAACGTAAGGCTCTTTTTATTCCTTTACCTTATGTCCTTCTGATCTGAGTCACCCTCTTCTTTACCGAGGGGTTTAAGAACTAGGCTTCTCATTTTCTATTAAGATCACATGTTACTAATCCGTAGACTTATAGGAATGATGGATTCAAGCCTCAGTTCGGTTCCTACTACTTTCGTGTGTTGACAATTGATCTCAGAACCTTGATATTGTGATGTTGAGTGGTTATGCCACCATTTTGCAGGATATCTCAAATCTTTTGAGCATTTACAGCCGTTATGCTATCCGAGTCATCCCAGGTTTCTAATTTTTTTGATGCATTTGCAAATCCATTCTTCCCGTTCCCGATGTTCCTTTGGGCTAGATTAACCACACTAATCAGTGTGTTGAGGTACTTCATTGCCTCGACATATATGTTGAAGCTATTATTATGACACTAGGGTATATTAGAGAACCACCCAATAATCTAGCAATGCTTTGTATTCCCACTGTGATAATTCTGGCCATTATTTCGAAAGCATCACGTGATACTATTTAGTTAGTAGGCATTTGAACCCAAGTTTCACTCTACTTGCCTCGTGTTGATAGTGTTTGCTCATTCCTTTAGGATATTAGTAACCTTTGTGATAGTCCTCGAGGTCCGTGGTATATCGTTTTTCCAATACCATGAATCATCCCCGGCAGAAGTTCTTTTGAACCAAAGGATCACAACCAGAGTGCTCTTGGAGGGTTCTACATTCAATAATTGTGACTCTGCCAGTCCTACCTTCTGCATGGGTTATCCGAAAGAAACATGTTCAACTTTTCTCGACATGCTAACCTATGCATCCACAACTCAGAAAAATCATATGTTCCTTTGAGTTGTCCCTCTTCAGTTGTATTTTGACCTCTATCTATCAATTGATTGTCAAGGGTATGTGTGCATTCATGTTCATCGATGCCTTTTACTCTTGTGGTCCGTCAAGCCATTCTATTCTGGAATGACTAGGAGGAACAGACTCTTGTACCTCATCCATATCTAGGATTGGGTCAAAGTAGTTGTAGTCCGCAGATCAGAATGCCAATCCAGCTTCCGATCTGGTCCACCTTGGAGTGCTACCCCTTTATGTCGGGAATATCATAGGAATTGTACCACCTCTTATGAATTCTTGATGCAGTGATACTTCTCGCCATCATTGTTCTTTTCTCGGTCCTGTGTTGTTGAAACTGGAATGCCAACAAGTGAACCGTGACATGTGAAATCAATACTCCTAGGAACTCTGTTGCTTGGTAGCTAATTGACAATAATCTCATTCTTAGCGTGTTGGTTATTGAATCATCATTCTAGGATTGATCCTGCTACTTAGTCCCTTGCCCTGGTGCACTCTTCGATCAGTGAGTTAGGATTGCTTCAATCCCTTGCTTATTTGATCATATCTTCTTTCCCTAAAAAGCAAGATTGTTCTCGAACTTAGTAACATATCGATGGTTCGTGATTTTTTGAATATCCTCTCGAAAGTATTACCAGGTTGTCCCCTGATCGCTATGTTGAGCTCGTGATCAAGTTGGTTTTCTTATAAACCACCCCTTCTCCAAGAATCTGTGCTGGATACCCCTGAGCTAGTTGGATAAGCTAAGCAACAACTTGGAGAGTTAGAACATAAAAGCTTTGCCTAATTACTTCATTTCAAAGGGATATCTTTTGTGTGTGTGTATGTGTTGAAGAAAGATGATATCTTCATCAATTGATCTTCGTCTTCAGTTGTTGGACCTATTGTCTTATTCGATCTTTGATTTGAGTATGGGCTATCGTCAAATCAAATCAGAACCAACGATGTTCATAATGTTGTCTTACTCGTGGTTATTTCCTCGAGCATGCACCATTATATCTTTTGGTCCGACCAATGCTATCGCTTTGTTCACATTGTTGTGGAATTCCATGTTCATGGGAATATCGATGATTTGCTGTTGAGCCCATCAACAACATTTTTATCTTCCGCATAATTCATGTTGAACATCAAGCTAGTGTTGGAAACTTTATAAATGTTGCCTTCGTATCCCTTTCATGGGGTATATGCTTGGATGAAAGACGTGACTTCCTTTAATTCACGTGCATTTGGTGCAAGTTGTTGCCGTGAATTCGAGAAAGCTTGTTTTTTGCTTCCTATGGAATCATTCCAAGTCAGTCATGCATGTCCGAAGTATACTATGGTCTGATAGACTGATCATCTTCATTCCATATGTATTCCCTAGCACACCAAGCCATTGATTGATTGTTCAAGGAAAAGGAGTTTGTTGTGCTAATACTAGTTCATGCACAAGATTCTTTTATCCTTACTGAAGGTTCCCAACCAGAAATTGGTAGTAATTTTGCTGTAAGATTTCTATGTGGCCACAATTGTCTTGGACATTCTATTCACTTGTATCTTACAAACCAGCTCATGTTTTGAAGCTTGCTACCATAATTCGTTTCCCGATAATCTCGCAATGTCATCTCATCGACTTGTGTTGCAACCTTTCCCCTTCGGACATGCTGAGTCTGAAGCGTCCTGTCTGTTGGGGAACGCAGTAATTTCGAAAAAATCCTATGCACAAGCAAGAAGCGTTATGAGAGTGTCATCCATGTACCCTCGTAGACCGTAAGCGACAACGTTATGAGAACGCGGTTGATGTACTCGTACGTCTTCACGATCCGACCGATCCAAGTACCAAACGTATGACACCTCCGAGTTCAGCACACGTTTAGCTCGGTGATGTCCCACGAACTCCGATCTAGCAGAGCTTCGAGGGAGAGTTCCGTCAGCATGATGGCGTGATGATGGTGATGATGATGATGATGCTACCGACGCAGGGCTTCGCCTAAGCACCGCTACGATATGACCGAGGTGGATTATGGTGGAGGGGGGCACCGCACACGGCTAAAAGATCAACTGGTCAACTTGTGTGTTCAAGGGTGCCCCCCCTCCCCACGTATATGCAGGAGGGAGGGGAGGTCGGCTGGCCTCTCTAGGCGCGCCAAGGGGGGAAGGAATCCTCCTCCTAGTAGGAGTAGGATTCCTCCTTTCCTAGTCCTACTAGAAGGGGGAAGGAAGGAGAAGGGGAGGAGAAGGAAAGAGGGGGAACAGCCCCTCCCCTAGTCCAATTCGGACTGGGCCCATGGGGGGCGCACGGCCAACCCTCCTGACTTCTCCTCTTTTTCCCTTAAAGCCCACTAAGGTGTAACACCCCGGATGTAACTTTCCATATTTGTAACTCTGACTCTTGCCTTTTCCGGAGATGCGATATGTGATTCCCTTCGTGGTTGGGTTTTTGTCTTCGTTTTGCTTTTTGTTCATGTCATGCATTTCATATCATGTCATCACGTGCATCGCAATTGCATTTGTGTTCATCTCATGCATCCGAGCTTTTCCCCGTTGTCCGTTTCGCAATCCGACACTCCCACATGCACCCGGCGCACCCCTCTTGTCTCTTTTCGTGAGCGGGAGTTAAACGTTCTCGGAATGGGCCGAGATTTTTCAAGTGGCCTTGGTACACCACCGGTAGACCGCCTGTCAAATTTCGTTCCATTTGGAGGCTGTTTGATGCTCCAACGGGTAACCGCAAAAGCCTCTTTGTATTGCAGCCCAACACCCCTCCAAAACAGCCCAATAACCCATCTAAACCATCTCCATGTCCTCTGCCGTCGGATCACGATCGTGTGGGCGAAAACCGCACCTCATTTGGACACTCCCACCTCCTTCTACCTATAAATATGTGATCCCCTCCGAATTTCCGCGGATGAAATCCTAGATCCTCCTCCACCGCGCATACGGACGCGTCCGCGCCGCGCCGGACATGTCCACCGCCGCCTCCACATCACCCGGACCAATCAGGTCGCGCCACCTCACCCCAGCGGCCACTCTCGACCAACCGGAGCGCGCCATGTCGCCCTTCCCCGCCGCCACGTCAGCGCCGCCACTCCCCTGCATCGCGCGGCCCGCCGGGACCCAAGGCCGGTCCACCCCGGGCCAGATCTTGGCCGCCGCCCCGAGCCCCGCGCCCGCTCGCCGGTGCTCCCACCACGCCGCCGCCTCCTTGCCGTGGCCTTCAGCCGGTCCTCGCCGGGGCATGCCGAGCCACCCGCTGACGACCCAGGTCGGGCCACCCTGCCTCTCCTCCCTCCGTCCTTCCCGTGTGTCTCCCTCTCCCTCACGAACTCTCTCTCTCTCATGTTGTCTATAGGGAGCCGCCCTCCATGGTCGCCATGGATCTCCGCGCCCGGGCCGCCCCAAGCAACCTCATCGCCGGGAATGGAGTCCCCACTCCCGAATCTGCGCCTCCCCGCCATCTCCCCATGTCACCGGAGCCCGAGCGCCGCCATATGCCTCGGTCTTCTTCAACCTCCGACCGGAATCCCTCTGTCCACTCCCGTACCAGATCTACCTCGTCCCGGACCCCGTGAACCAAACGTGATCCGGAACCACACCATCCAGTTTTTCTCGCGAGGTAGAAAAGGACCAAGTCCTCATATTCTCATAATTTGTGCCCCTCTTCATCATGTCACATCTCCATGACCATAGTTCCAAATCATGCATATGACATATCGAAATGTTCATCTCATTGAGCTCTTCATGGTAGAAGCATTTCCATGCATGTTACTGTTCATCATGATGCCATTTTCATTGATGCAAGAGTGCTATAAAATGTTAGTTGCTGGTACTTATTAGATTATGATGATTTGACATTTTTGTTGCATTTGATGTGTGCATCATATGAGCATGAGGTCTACATGTGTTTTGAACTACAACATGCCATCTTTACCGGGGTGCAAGTCTTGTATTTTTGTGATCTATTTGGTGACTAGCACAAGCATGCAAACTAGGCTCCGTGATGTTGCTGTTTTCAGGGACTTAGGTTTTCGCTGTCCTTTTCCTGTTGTTATTTTGATGCCATGTGAACTTGATGCTACCATGAGATCCATGCTTATTTTGAGATACTTCAGTAAGGATGTTCTGAATATGTGGTTATTCTCTATCCATTCATGCCCTTGTTTGAAATTATGGAGTGCTCTAGCATGTCTTTTTCTTGCTCTACTTTTGCTATAAAATGTTCCTGGCAATTTGTTAACATGTTAATCAAAATTGCCATGGTTGTTTCTAGTGTTTCATGCATCCTTTTAACTTTCTCTTGCCAGGGTTAGCTTCATTAACATGTCTTATTGCTATTGGTATGCTTATGTTGTCATGTAATACTTTGTGATGAGTGGCATGAGCTCGCAAAGTTGCTTTCATAAATCTGTTTATGCCATGCTTTGTTTTTCTTCTAAGTCTGAATCTGTTAATACAATTTGCTATGTTTACATGGGTGTCATCATATATTCGGTGCCTTTTTGGCTCATGTTTAGTAAGATACTTTTGTTCTATGCTTTTAGTAGAATCATGTCATGCCTTTGTTTGCTGTGATATGTTCCTGTAGCATGTTGTTTGCTTGCTCTAAACAGTCCTTCCTGATGTTGTTTTTGACATGTTAGTATTTTCACTAAGTCTGTGAGCTGATATCTTTTGCACTTTTCCATGCTTGTTTGAACCTGTTCTTGAGTGTTTTAGCCGTAGATCAGTGTTCATGTTTTGTCAAGCATCTCTTGTATATCACTGCCATATGCTTTGTTGTTATGTTGGAGTGCAGTAGCTTAGTTTCTTGTTGCATCCTAAGTGCCATCGTGCTGTTAATCATAGTTTTGCACCATTCTTGTTTTGCTTGCCATTTGCAAACCGTGCATCTGTTTCCGGTGATCTTTATATTGATTTCGACCGAAATCATCTCATCTTTCTAGAGGCATACTTGATTTGCCAAGTTGATGCCTTGATCATTCTTTCCCTTCCAGAGCATGCATATGCATTGCATATCATGTCTTGCATATCATGACATGTATTGCATCATGTTGCTTGTGCATTGCACCGTGCTTGATTGTTGTTCCTTTGTTCGTGTTCTTGCTTTGGGTAGAGCCGGGAGACGAGTACGTGAACGAGGACCCTGTTGAGTACGCTATCGAGGATCAAGCTTTCGACAACTCTGAGAACATTGCAGGCAAGATGATCATACCGTCGAAATCACTTATATCTTTGCTTGCTAGTTGTCCGTTCTATCGCTATGTCGCGCTACCTACCACTTGTTATAGCATGCCTCCCATATTGCCATGTCAAGCCTCCAACCCACCTTCCTAGCAAACCGTTGTTTGGCTATGTTACCGTTTTTGCTCAGCCCTCTTATAGTGTTGCTAGTTGCAGGTGTAGTTGAAGTTTGTTCCATGTTGGAACATGGATATGTTGGGATATCACAATATCTCTTATTTAATTAATGCATCTATATACTTGCTAAAGGGTGGAAGGCTCGGCCTTATGCCTGGTGTTTTGTTCCACTCTTGCCGCCCTAGTTTCCGTCATACCGGTGTTATGTTCCTTGATTTTGCGTTCCTTACGCGGTTGGGTGTTATGGGAACCCCTTGACAGTTCGCTTTGAATAAAACTCCTCCAGCAAGGCCCAACCTTGGTTTTACCATTTGCCTCACCACCACATATACTTTTCCCTTGGGAGTCGCGCTCCCGAGGGTCATCTTTATTTTAACCCCCCCGGGCTAGTGCTTCTCTAAGTGTTGGTCCGAACTAGAGTCCTTTGCAGTGCCACCTCGGGGAAACTTGAGGGCTGGTTTTAGTTGTAAGGAGTGCTCATCCGGTGTTTCCCTGAGAACGAGATATGTGCAGCTCCTATCGGGATTGTCGGCACATCGGGCGGATTTGCTGGTCTTGTTTTACCATTGTCGAAATGTCTTGTAACCGGGATTCCGAGACTGATCAGGTCTTTCCGGGAGAAGGAATATCCTTCCTTGACCGTGAGAGCTTGTGATGGGCTAAGTTGGGACACCCCTGCAGGGTATAAACTTTCGAGAGCCATGCCCACGGTTATGTGGCAGATGGGAATTTGTTAATATCCGGTTGTAGAGAACTTGACACTTAACTTAATTAAAATGCATCAACCGCATGTGTAGCCGTGATGGTCTCTTCTCGGCGGAGTCCGAGAAGTGAACACGGTCTTGTGTTATGCTTGAACGTAAGTAGTTTTTAGGATCACTTCTTGATCACTTCTAGCTTCTCGACCGTTGCGTTGCTTCTCTTCTCGCTCTTATTTGCGTATGTTAGCCACCATATTTTCTTAGCGCTTGCTGCAACTCCACCTCATTACCTTATCCTACCCATAAGCTTAAATAGTCTTGATCTCGCGGGTGTGAGATTGCTGAGTCCTCGTGACTCACGGATACTTCCGAACAGTTGCAGGTGCCGATGATACCAGTACAGGTGACGCAACCGAGCTCTAGTGGGAACTCGAAGAAGATCTTGGTCATTGTTTTGTTTCATTTCCTGATGATCAGTAGTGGAGCCCGGTTGGGACGATCGGGGATCTAGCATTTGGGGTTGTCTTCTTTTATTTTGGTTCCGTAGTCGGACCTTGTTTGTATTCTGGATGATGTATGATTAACTTGTTATTTGTGTGAAGTGGCGATTGTAAGCCAACTCGTTATCCCTTTCTTATTCAATACATGGGATTGTGTGAACATTACCCCTCTTGCGACAAAACTACCATGCGGCTAGCCTCTAAGTCATGCCCCGACACGTGGGAGATATAGCCGCATTGTGGGTGTTACATAAGGCCCATATGTACTCCCGTATTCCCGTAACTACCCCGGTACTCCGGAAAATACCTGGATCACTCGGAACCTTTCCGATGTCCGAATATAGCCTTCCAATATATGGATCTTCACGGCTCGATCATTTCGAGACTCCTCGTCATGTCCGTGATCTCATCCGGGACTCCGAACAACCTTTACTTGCCTGAGATTCGATCATCGGTATCTCAATACCTAGTTCAATCTCGTTACCGGCAAGTCTCTTTACTCGTTTCGTAATGCATCATCCCGCAACTAACTCATTAGTTACATTGCTTGCAAGGCTTATAGTGATGTGCATTACCGAGAGGGCCCAGAGATACCTCTCCGACAATCAGAGTGACAAATCCTAATCTCAATCTATGCCAACTCAACAAGTACCATCGAAGACACTTGTAGAGCACCTTTATAATCACCCAGTTACGTTGTGACGTTCGGTAGCACACAAAGTGTTCCTCCGGTATTCGGGAGTTGCATAATCTCATAGTCAGAGGAACATGTATAAGTCATGAAGAAAGCAGTAGCAACAAACTAAATGATCATCGTGCTAAGCTAACGGAATGGGTCAAGTCAATCACATCATTCTCTAATGATGTGATCTCGTTAATCAAATGACAACTCATGTCTATGGCTAGGAAACTTAACCATCTTTGATTCAACGAGCTAGTCAAGTAGAGGCATACTAGTGACACTCTGTTTGTCTATGTATTCACACATGTACTAAGTTTCCGGTTAATACAATTCTAGCATGAATAATAAACATCTATCATGATATAAGGAAATAAATAATAACTTTATTATTGCCTCTAGGGCATATTTCTTCAGTCTCCCACTTGCACTAGAGTCAATAATCTAGTTCACATCTTTATGTGATTAGTTCACATCTCCATGTGACTAATACCCAAAGGGTTTACTAGAGTCAATAATCTAGTTCACATCGCTATGTAATTAACACCCAAAGAGTGATCATGTTTTGCTTGTGAGAGAAGTTTAGTCTACGGGTCTGCAACATTCAGATCTGTATGTATTTCGCAAATTTCTATGTCTACAATGCTCTGCACGGAGCTACTCTAGCTAATTTCTCCCACTTTCAATATGTATCCAGATCGAGACTTAGAGTCATCTAGATCGATGTAAAAAGCTTTCATCGACGTAACTCTTTATGAGGAACTCTTTTATCACCTCCACAACCGAGAAATATTTCCTTAGTCCTTTTAAGGGTAATTTTGACCGCTGTCCAGTGATCTACTCCTAGTTCACTATTGTACTCCCTTGCCAGATTCATGCTAAGGTATACAATAGGACTGGTAAACAGCATAGCATACTTTATAGAACCTATGACTGAGGTATAGGGAATGACTTTTCATTCTCTTTCTATTTTCTGATGTGGTCGGGTTTTGAGTCTTTACTCAACTTCACACCTTGCAACACAGGCAAGAACTCCTTCTTTGACTGTTCCATTTTGAACTACTTCAAAATGTTGTCAAGGTATGATACTCATTGAATAAAACTTATCAAGCATCTTGATCTATCTCTATAGATCTTGATGCTCAATGTGTAAGCAGCTTCATCGAGGTCTTTCTTTGAAAAACTCTTTTCAAACACTCCTTTATGCTTTCCATAAAATTCTACATTATTTCCGATCAACAATATGTCATTCACATATACTTATCAGAAATGATGTAGTGCTCCCACTCACTTTCTTGTAAATACAGGCTTCATCGCAAGTCTGTATAAAACCATATGTTTTGATTACTTTATCAAAGCATATATTCCAACTCCGAGATGCTTGCACCAGTCCATAGATGGATCACTGGAGCTTGCTCACTTTGTTAGCACCTTTAGGATCAACAAAACCTTCTGGTTGCATCATATACAACTCTTCTTTAAGAAATCCATTAAGGAATGCAGTTTTGACATCCATTTGCCAGATTTCATAAAATGCGGCAATTGCTAACATGATTCGGACAGACTTTTAAGCATCGATATGAGTGAGAAAATCTCATCATAGTCAACACCTTGAACTTGTCAAAAACATTTTGCGACAATTCGAGCTTTGTAGATAGTAACACTACTATCAGCGTGTGTCTTCCTCTTGAAGATCCATTTATTCTTAATGACTCACCGATCATCGGGAAAGTCAATCAAAGTCCATACTTTGTTCTCATACATGGATCCCATCTCAGATTTCATGGCCTCGAGCCATTTCGTAGAATCTGGGCTCATCATCGCTTCCTCATAGTTCGTAGGTTCGTCATGGTCTAGTAACATGACTTACAGAAAGGATTACCATACCACTCTGGTGTGGATCATACTCTGGTTGTCCTACGAGGTTCGGTAGTAACTTGAACTGAAGTTTCATGATCATCATCATTAGCTTCCTCACTAATTGGTGTAGAGATCACTAGAACTGATTTCTGTGATGAACTACTTTCCAATTCGGGAGAAGGTACAATTACCTCATCAAGTTCTACATTCCTCCCACTCACTTCTTTCGAGAGAAACTTCTTCTCTAGAAAGTATCCACTCTTAGCAACAAAGATATTGCCTTTCGGATCTGTGATAGAAGGTGTACCCAACAGTTTCTTTTGGGTATCCTATGAAGACACACTTTTCCGACTTAGGTTTGTGCTTATCAGGCTGAAACTTTTTCACATAAGCATCACAACCCCAAACTTTAAGAAATGATAGCTTAGGTTTCTAGCCAAACCATAGTTCATACGGTGTCGTCTCAACGGATTAGACGGTGCCCTATTTAATGTGAATGTAGTTGTCTCTAATGCATAACCCTAAAATGATAGTGGCAAATCGGCAAGAGACATCATAGATTGCTCTATATCCAATACAGTACGGTTATGACGTTCAGACACACCATTATGCTGTGGTGTTCCAGGTGGCATGAATTTGTGAAACTATTCCACATTGTTTTAGTTGAAGACCAAACTCGTAACTCAAATATTCATCTCCGTGATCAGATCGTAGAAACTTTATTTTCTTGTTATGATGATTTTCCACTTCACTGTGAAATTCTTTGAACTTTTCAAATGTTTTAGACTTATGTTTCATCAAGTAGATATACCCATATCCGCTCAAATCATATGTGAAGGTCAAAAAATAATGATACCCGCCGCGAGCCTCAACACTCACCGGATTGCATACATCAGTATGTATTATTTCCAATAAGTCAGTTGCTTGCTCCATTTTTCCGGAGAACGGAGTTTTAGTCATCTTGCCCACGAGGCATGGTTCGCAAGCATCAATTGATTCATAATCAAGTGATTCCAAAAGCCATCAGCATGGATTTTCTTCATGCGCTTTACACCAATATGACCTAAACGGCAGTGCCACAAATAAGTTGCACTATCATTATTAACTTTGCATCTTTTGGCTTCAATATTATGAATATGTGTATCACTACGATCGAGATTCAATAAACCATTTATATTGAGTGTATGACCATAGAAGGTTTTATTCATGTAAATAGAACAACAATTATTCTTTGACTTAAATGAATAACCGTATTGCAATAAACATGATCCAATCACATTCATGCTCAACACAAACACCAAATAACATTTATTTTAGGTTCAACACTAATCCCGAAGGTAAACGGAGTGTGCGATGGTGATCTTATCAACCTTGGAATCACTTCCAACACACATCATCACCTCGCCCTTAACTAGTATATGTTTATTTTGCAACTCCCGTTTCGAGTTACTACTCTTAGCAACTGAATGAGTATCAAATACTGAGGGGTTGCTATAAACACTAGTAAAGCACACATCAATAACATGCATATCAAATATACTTTTGTTCACTTTGCCATCCTTCTTATCTGCCAAGTATCTAGGGCAGTTCCACTTCCAGTGACCATTTCCTTTACAGTAGAAGCACTCAGTTCCAGGCTTGGGTCTAGCTTTGGGCTTCTTCATGGGAGCAACAACTTGTTTGCTATTCTTCTTTGAAGTTCCTCTTTCTTTCCCTTTGCCCTTTCCTTAAAACTAGTGGTCTTGTTAACCATCAACACTTGATGCTATTTCTTGATTTCTACCTTTGCTGATTTCAGCATCACGAAGAGCTTGGGAATTATTTCCTTTATCCCTCGCATATTATAGTTCATCACGAAGTTCTAGTAACTTGGTGATAGTGACTAGTGAACTCTGTCAATCACTATGTTATCTGGAAGATTAACTCCCATTTGATTCAAGTGATTGTAGTACTCAGACATTCTGAGCACATGTTCACTAGCTGAGCTATTCTCCTCCATCTTGTAGGCAAAGTACTTTTCAGAGGTCTCATTCCTCTTAACACGGGCATGAGTCTGAAATACCAATTTCAGCTCTTAGAACATCTCATATGCTCCATGGCGTTCAAAACATTTTTGAAGTCCCGGTTCTAAGCCATAAAGCATCGTGCACTAAACTATCAAGTAGTCATCATACCGAGCTTGTCAAACGTTCATAACGTCTGCATATGCTACTGCAATAGTTTTGTCACCTAGTGGTGCATCAAGGACATAATACTTCTGTGCAGCATTGAGGATAATGCTCAGATCATGGAGCTAGTCCGCACCATTGCTACTAACATCTTTCAACTTATTTTTCTCTAGGAACATATCAAAAATAAACGGGGAGCTACATCGCAAGCTATTGATCTACAACATAGTTATGCAAATACTATCAGGACTAAGTTCATGATAAAATAAAGTTCAATTAATCATATTACTTAAGAACTCCCACTTGGATAGACATCCCTCTAGTCATCTAAATGATCATGTGATCCAAGTCAACTAAACCATGTCCGATCATCACGTGAGATGGAGTAGTTTTCAATGGTGAACATCACTATGTTGATCATATCTACTTTATGATTCACGCTCGACCTTTCAGTCTCTAGTGTTCCGAGGCCATATCTGCATATGCTAGGCTCGTCAAGTTTAACCCGAGTATTCCGCGTGTGCAAAACTGGCTTGCACCCGTTGTATGTGAACGTAGAGCTTATCACACCGGATCATCACGTGGTGTCTCGGCACGACGAACTGTCACAACGGTGCATACTCAGGGAGAACACGTATACCTTGAAATTTAGTGAGAGATCATCTTATAATGCTACCACCAAACTAAGCAAAATAAGATACATAAAGGATAAACATCACATGCAATCAAAATATGTGACATGATATGGCCATGATCATCTTGCGCCTTTGGTCTCCATCTCCAAAGTATCGTCATGATCTCTATCGTCACCGGCATGACACCATGATCTCCATCATCTTGATCTCTATCAACGTGTCATCACATGGTCGTCTCGCCAACTATTGCTCTTGCAACTATTGCTATCGCATAGCGATAAAGTAAAGCAATTATTTGGCGCTTGCATCTTATGCAATAAAGAGACAACCATAAGGCTTTTGCCAGTTGCCGATAACTTCAACAAAACATGATCATCTCATACAACAATTTATATCTCATAATTTCTTGACCATATCACATCATAACAAGCCCTGCAAAAACAAGTTAGACGTCCTCTAGTATGTTGTTGCAGGTTTAATGTGGCTGCTACGGGCTGAGCAAGAACCGTTCTTACCTACGCATCAAAAACCACAACGTAGTATAGTGATTGCTTTTTGATCTTCAAAAAGAACCCTGTTCATTGAAACCAATTCAACTAAAGTTGGAGAAACTGACACCCACCAGCCACCTGTGTGCGAAGCACGTCGGTAGAACCAGTCTCGCGTAAGCGTACATGTAATGTCGATCTGGGCTGCTTCATCTAACAATACCACTGAATCAAGAATCAACTAGTGATAGCAAGCAATATGTATATACCCACGCCCACAACTCCTTTGTGTTCTACTCGTGCATATAGCATCTACGCATAAACCTGGCTCGGATGCCACTGTTGGGGAACGCAGTAATTTCAAAAAAATTCCTACGCACACGCAAGATCATGTTGATGCATAGCAACGAGAGGGGAGAGTGTCGTCCACGTACCCTCGTAGACCGTAAACAGAAGCGTTATGAGAACACGGTTGATGTAGTCGTACGTCTTCACCATCCGACTGATCCAAGTACCGAACGTATGGCACCTCCGAGTTCAGCACACGTTCAGCTCAGTGACGTCCCACGAACTCCGATCCAGCAGAGCTTCGAGGGAGAGTTCCGTCAGCACAACGGTGTGATGACGGTGATGATGATGCTAGCGACGCAGGGCTTCGCCTAAGCACCGCTATGATATGACCGAGGTTGATTATGGTGGAGGAGGGCACCGCACACGGCTAAAAGATCAACTGATCAACTTGTGTGTTCTAGGGTGCCCCCCTCCCCACGTATATAAAGGAGGGAGGGGAGACCGGCCGGCCTCTCTAGGCGCGCCAAGGGGGGAGGAATCCTCCTCCTAGTAGGAGTAGGATTCCTCCTTTCCTAGTCCTACTAGGAGGGGGAAGGAAGGAAAAGGGGAGGAGAAGGAAAGAGGGGGCGCAGCCCCTCCCCTAGTCCATTTCGGACTAGGCCAATGGGGGGCGTGTGGCCAGCCCTTGTGACTTGTCCTCTTTTTCCCTTAAAGCCCAATAAGGCCCATATGTACTCCCGTATTCCCTTAACTCCCCCGGTACTCCGAAAAATACCCGGATCAGTCGGAACCTTTCCGATGTCCGAATATAGCCTTCCAATATATCGAGCTTCACGGCTCGATCATTTTGAGACTCCTCATCATGTCCGTGATCTCATCCGGGACTCCGAACAACCTTCGGTACATCAAATCACATAAACTCATAATACCAATCATCACCAAACGTTAAGCGTGCGGACCCTACGGGTTCGAGAATTATGTAGCCATGACCAAGACATGTCTCTAGTCAATAACCAATAGAGGAACCTGGATGCTCATATTGGCTCCTACATATTCTAAGAAGATCTTTATCAGTCAAATCGCATAACAACATACGTTGTTCCCTTTGTCATCGGTATGTTACTTGCCCGAGATTCGATCGTCGGTATCTCAATACCTAGTTCAATCTCGTTACCGGTAAGTCTCTTTACTCATTTCGTAATGCATCATCCCGCAACTAACTCATTAGTTACATTACTTGCAAGGCTTATAGTGATGTGCATTACCGAGAGGGCCCAGAGATACTTCTCCGACAATCGGAGTGACAAATCCTAATCTCGATCTATGCCAACTCAACAAGTACCATCGGAGACACCTGTAGAGCACCTTTATAATCACCAGTTACGTTGTGACGTTTGGTAGCACACAAAGTGTTCCTCCAGTATTCGGGAGTTGCATAATCTCATAGTTAGAGGAACATGTATAAGTCATGAAGAAAGCAGTAGCAACAAACTAAACGATCATCGTGCTAAGCTAACAGAATGGGTGAAGTCAATCACATCATTCTCTAATGATGTGATCCCGTTAATCAAATGACAACTCATGTCTATGGCTAGGAAACTTAACCATCTTTGATAACGAGCTAGTCAAGTAGAGGCACACTAGTGACACTCTGTTTGTCTATGTATTCACACATGTACTAAGTTTCCGGTTAATACAATTCTAGCATGAATAGTAAACATTTATCATGATACAAGGAAATAAATAATAACTTTATTATTGCCTCTAGGGCATAAATAATAACTTTATTATTGGGCCTTAGTGGAGAAGAGGAGGGGCGGCCAGGGCAGGCCGCGCGCCTCCTCTCCCTCTAGTACGAATTGGACAAGGGGGGGGCCCTTTCCTTCCCCCTCTCTCCTCCTTCCCTCTCTCCTACTCCTACTCTTGGAAGGGTTGGAGTCCTACTCCCGGTGGGAGTAGGACTCCCCTTGGGGCGCGCCTAGGAGGGCCGGCCTCTCCCCCTCCTCCACTCTTTATATATGCGGGAAGGGGGCACCCCATAGACACACAAGTTGATCATTGATCTCTTAGCCGTGTGCGGTGCCCCCCTCCACCATAATCCACCTCGGTCATATCGTAGTGGTGCTTAGGCGAAGTCCTGTTCCGGTAGCATCATCATCACCGTCATCACGCCGTCGTGCTGACGAAGCTCTCCCTCGACACTCTCCTGGATCATGAGTTTGTGGGACGTCACCGAGCCGAACGTGTGCAGATCGTGGAGGTGCCGTACTTTTGGTACTAGGATCGGTAGATCGTGAAGACGTACGACTACATCAACCGCGTTGTCACAACGCTTCCGCTTACCGTCTACGAGGGTACGTGGACAACACTCTCCCCTCTCATTGCTATGCATCACCATGATCTTGCGTGTGCGTAGGATTTTTTTTTAAATTACTGCGTTCTTCAACATGGTGCGTGTTTTGTGTCTCAGATCAAGAGATGTTTCTACGTCTGATTCCGTGAGTTGATCTTGTGATCATTAAGATGATCCACTCTTGTGGAGTTGTCTCTCTCTACTATCATCATGTTTGGATGAAGTTCTTGAAGGCAAGGATGTCAAAATCAATATGAGGTGATGAACCAACATCTTTCAGAAGGGCAGTTGGACCATGAAGATTGTGATAGTTAGCGCCCCCTCTTCCTTTTACCCTAAGTCTTGAATCTCGGGACCAGATTCTTGTTTAGTGGGGGTGAGTTGTCACAACCCAGCATTAGCCTTTGCTTGCCATTGCATTTCATCATGTCATCATTTTGGTTTTCAGAAAGTTGAATTGAGGAAATGCTCTAGCCTCAACAATCTTTTAAAAATGGCCAAATTAAAAATTGCATCAAATGAACCCAAGAAAATGTTCCTGTTAATCTATAAAAATATTGGCAAGAGGTAAAATTCAAACCAATATTTTTGGAATCTCAGAAATATTTATTTTGGGCTTTTGAGTTAATTGGATTTATATTTATATATATACTAGTACAAATGCCCGTGCGTTGCAACGGGCAAAAAAAGTGCACTTCATGTGCCATCATGTGCCATTTATTATATCCAATGCTGATAAACCTCAGTAAACACTCTTATTTATGTTCAGAGCTTGAAGTGTGGATATGAAGAACCAACCTACCTTCCTTCGTCTGTTGGAAGAGTAGTGGTGCATGAAATAGTATGTGAATTGGTTATATGTTTGCTTTTAAAAAACACAAATGTTTCTTTATTTTTGAAGAAATTGAACATTTTATTTATTTTTTATTAGAATGGGAACATGTTTTGAAGCCGAACATTTTATAAACATGTGATTTTTTTGAATTTTTTAATGATTTTGTGAACAATTATAAATGTTTTTAAATTGGAATCATTTTTTTGGGAATTTTCAGCATTTCTTAAAAAGTTTGAACATATTTAAGACATGAATATTTTTTGAAACCAAGAACATTTAGAAACCCTCATTATCTTAAAATAACACATGCTCAGTGCTGGTAAATAAAAAAAGATTCTTGGTGTCCAGACCATGGAGTATAGAGTTAAGAAAGTCGTAGTGGTTTCCTTTGATGACACCTCCTTTAGCTTAGCACTATCACCGGGTGGAAGAGTGGTGCATTTATATTTAGTGGGACATACAAACATTGGAATGTTCTATACTAACCGAGAGTTTAATAACTAATCCAAAAGATTTTTTTAGAATTTTCAAAACATTTGAATGCAAAATGATTCTTACTATGTTGGATTTTTTAGAGATAGTTGTTTGTTTGGTTTGGAAGAGTTTATTTTTTCATAGCAAATATGCATGTGCGTTGCAACAGGAGAGAAAATTGATGTGTCCACCAGAACACCCATCAGTGTAGCATGGCAGGGGCAGGGAGGCGCATGCATATGGATTGGTCAGTTTCACCTTAACACTGAGAACCAACCTCTAGTTGGATGGTTTGGAGGGCGGTGGTAGACCAATACCAGCAGGAATTAAAACCCTTTGACGCTTTCATGTCTCACAAAGGCGAAATATTATTTTAGTAGATGGCGATTTCATGTCGATAGCGAGACACTTGTGGTGTGTTCATCAATCTCAAGACCCGTTGACTCAATCTCTCTAGGGTTTAGTGTATGTAGGTGTTTGTGAGTCCGCGTTTGTACTTTGTATACATCAATTTAATGTGTCATGTGTTGCACCGCAAGGAGGAAATCATCTCATGTTTTTAGTGACTTATTCATGTTGCCACTTTTCATGTTCGCCACCATCGTCAATGATGATACGATTTTGGGTGTCCGCAATTCGGCAATAATTAATGAACCTACATTCATGTCCTTTGATGTTGCCTCAATCAACATCACACTATCACCGGATGTGAGAGTAGGGTGCGTTGAAGTGGGATTGTTAATATACAGTTATTTGTTCATATTCGAAAGCAAACAGGTTTTTGCTATGTTGATTTTATTTTTAGAAAATGTTCCTTTTTTGCACTTCTTGGACTTGGCCCAAACACAAGCTTCTCGCGTATTGTATGCTCTTTCGTGAAAAAACACGTGCACTTCAGAGAGTCCACAATGGCGTGCATGCGTCTCTTTCTGTTCCACATCACAATAACAAAGAAAAGTTTCCTAGCACATAATCTTAGTGTGCATGTATCCAACGGCTTGGAAAGGTGATCAAGACTATGTTAAATCTCAATCGATTAAGATTTAGCGAACCCTTTTAAAATTAGTGGCTAAAATCATTTAAAAAAATATCTACCTAACAATAGCTAGCATAGTGGCCCATGCATTGCTACACGCGAAAAACGATGATTGACTTTAAATGCATATTTTCTAATTAGTGCATCTAATAAAAATTTTATAAGTATTATTTTAATCAAACCTATGCCTCTAAGATCCTTCTTGTTCGGCAATACTTTCCTAAAGAAATCTTAGTCTTTGTGACCATATTTATCTTCCGGAGCACACATTTATATACACACGACATACATTTGAGCTAAAATAAGTGGGCGCAGCATAAAATTTCAAATTGGCATATGGGACAACATAGAGCTATAAAGAATTCATTATGTATGTTAGATATGTCAAAATAACGGCGAAATTGCGTACACAGTCTAATAGAAACTGCATAGACAATTGAGAGAATTCCTTATTTGGCCCTTTCTTAAATATTGCTTCCCTATTTGCCCCCCGCCCCAATTTTTTCTTCCCTATTTGACACCAAATGTTAAATTTGTCCCCTATGTGACACTCCTGCCTAGTTTGGCCCCTAACAAGACATGAAAAGACCATTCAACCCCTGGTGTTATACTAGGCTAAGAAAAAGAGTGTTTATTTGTTTCACTGAGCCGATTTATTAGTGCCGCCCAAACGAAAGCCATAAATGGAAGCTAATGGAACATATAGACCCACATTAACTCAGCTACAAGTAATACTAACTTATGAATTAAACTAACTCAAATTAGTAATTCATTAGGAGTCACAAAAAAATCATTAGGACTTGTACTGCAGTAGCTTTTTTTAGTTGTGTGCTGCAGTACCTAGGAAGTAAATTGTGATTAACTCCAACAGGCCGCCGCTGGTGCTGTGGTGCATATGTTGTATTCGCGTGCGTCGGGCACATGGAGAGTTGCACCACGTCATGCACTCATGAGTCTGAGAGTGCGCACGTATATGCAGCAGAAATGGTACTGCTCCTAAAGTCCATTGTGCATGCATATGAATGGATGTCGTGTTTATATTTGGAGTACTAGCACTTGTCATCTTCATGCAGGCGGTTGCAAGCTTGTGAGGTGACATGCGTTGAATTTTAAAGTGAGATACGAATTAAAAAAACCTGTTGTAGCTCCACGGCAACGTCTTGGCTGGGTTGCCCCGCCAGGCTGAAGAACTGAACGCTCTTCTTTTAAGCCATCTATAACACGGGGGGCAGATGGTCTTTTCATATTGCACTCAACACCTTTAGTTGCCAAATAGGGAAGAAATATTTTTTGAGGCTAAATAGGGATGCAAATTTTAAGAAAGGGCCGAATAAGGAATTCTCTCTTAGGTTAATTAGCGAGCATTCGCTTGTTCGTTCGTTTTAACGAACATTCTCATCGTTTAGATCCGGTTAACGAACGTTCGTTCGTTAATCCGTTCGTCATTTTTCTTTTTCTCGGATTTTCCGCGATTATTTTTTGATCGCGATTTCTGATCCGATTTTCGTTTTAGTATAACCTTTCGCTCGTTTATCGGAATCAGGCGATTCAAGCGCCTGGAGTTTCGTCTCGAAACCCTCTATCCGTTTAACCAACTTAAACAAGTTTTTTATACTGTAAAATTTGACTTAGATCCAGATTAGTAGAATGAAGTTGTTTTCTTTCGCCATTTGACTTTCGTTGCTTTGTTCGATTTGATTCTTTTTGCAAGTCGGAGTTCTTAAGTTGAACTTTCCGGTTAGTTCTCTTGTTTTACTTTTACCTATGCATTAGATGAGTGCTTATTGTATGCTTGTTTGTTTGTCTGCGATAGAATACCCGGAGTGCGCCGCCTGTTACTTCAAATCTCTAGGTTTCGCGGATCATCAGCAAGGCAAGTAACACTTTGATCATACCTTTTCTACTACCCAGTTTTATTGCATTAGATCAAATCCTCACACATTGCATGATTAGGATCTAATTAAATTGTGGGATGGGAAGTAGTTGAGGTAGTACCTATTACCTGTTATATTATCAAACCTTTGGGAGTTAATTCTACGTTTGCCATTATGCCATGCTATGCTAGTAGACCTGGATTGGGTGAGTGATATCCATGACAGATGTGAGTTTGTTAATTAATGGTTTATCTAAGGTGGCAACTTAAACACATATCTGGGTGGATTGAGGTACCTGGGTATTCCAGGATTGCCTGTTTTTTTTATGGACCGCCACCCAGGCCCAAAGGGATCATGAGATTTTTCATACTAGAAACTTCTGTGTGCAGCCACAAGCCATTATGGGCTCTGGCATAGTTGATTATGTCATGCGAACTCTTACAGGGTAGACTAGCAGATGTAGGGGAAAGTAGGTGTAACGGTCAATCCATCGTAAGGTGCTAGCACTTCTGAAAGACTATGTCTCGGTCATCTGTCTTCTCAAACACCATGTAGTGCGAGAAACCAAACGGAGGCGATCGAGTCTTGTGGGGAAAAGTGCGCAAACCTCTGTAGAGTGTATAAACTAATCATGGTTAGCCGTGTCCCCGGTTATGGACGTTTTGAGTATCTAGTACTTGGATTATCATGTGAATCTCAACATGTTACTCTAAACTAATTTTGATGGGTTTTGTTAATGATGATGCTTAATTGGGATTGAGGATGCTGTCAACCATTCTCAATGTTTAACAACTACCATGATAGTTAAATAAAATTTATTCCTTTGCAGTAGGGAAAAATTGGCTTTACGCAAAATTGTAACCATAGAGCTTTCCACCAGCCAAATATGCATATAGTATAGCTGTTTCATTCCATTACTCTCTATGTGTTACCTTGCCAGCATATTCCATGTGCTGACCCGTTTTGGGCTGCAACGTTAATGTTGCAGACTTTTCAGACGATGATTAAGGAGTTTTTAGGTCGTGGTTCTATACTCAGTGATGCCGTTGGAGTTGATGGACTCGCTTATCTTCCAAGCCTTCCGCTGTTATAGTTATTAGATGGCCTTAAGCCATATTTATTGTAATAAGTTCTCTATTGAGACACTCGATGTAATAAGTGTGTGATTGCTACTCTGTTATAAATCCTCCGAGTACTGTGTGGTGTTAGCATTACTGATCCAGGGATGACACCGGAGCACAGAGATCAGACTGGTTGAGGTCTGGTCGCTACAGAGATGGTATCAGAGCACATGCTGACTGTAGGACACGACCACTAAGCTAAAGACCTAGATCACTATTCACTCTCTTCTCTCCTGACCTCTCATCTTTTCTACTCTTTAGGATGGCGGATGCAAGGAACAAGTTCACGCGACCGGATCAAGATACACCCTTTGGACGTCACTAGATACCTGAACATAGGAGTACCAAGCTTCACCGGAACCTACAACGCCACTTTACCTGAAGAAGAGCGCTGGATGATTCAAGTTCAAGTTCCAGGAAGGACGTTCATGCCAGTCACTGAGCCCATAGAGTTTTCTTTTGATGCACCAACTTGGAGTCTAGGAAAGAGCATGGCAGCTCACATCGCCATGGGACGCATTGGAGAAGTCTACCGCAATGATCTCAAGGATACTATCTACCAGATTTGTGGGCGCTGAGATGAGCACTGGGAGATGATCAGCACCAGGAAGGATAGATCAGTTGCAGCTTTTATGCAGGAGTTAAACCAGCACATTCGACGACAGGAGAACCAGATGTGCGCCGACATGTTAGACCTGAAGAAGGCAAGGACAAGAATCAAGGAACTGGAGGAAGAACTCAAGGCTACACGTGAAGATTATGAAGAGGAAATCGATGTATTGGTGGAGAAGAATGACGATCTGATTAAGAAGATCGGGATATTTATGGGAGGCCCTACACCAGTAGATGAAGACGAAGAACCCAAGGAGATTTGCCCGAAAGACTACATCATCATCGACGACACCGACTTAGACCCAGATGACAGCGATGATGATTTTGTTGATGAAGCCGGAGCACATATCATGGAGTATGCAACCGAAGAATATTTCTAGTAGACTACCTCATCAGTAGTAGTAGTCCACCATGTAAATATAGTAGTCCGAGCACTTTTGCGATAGTTAGATCGATTGTATGCCCTTGTTTGATTGAATGAAGTGAATGGTTTGCTTTTGCCTCATGTGCATATGGGTAGTGTTTTCTCTTTAGACCCCCTCTATTCTTAAATCTCATCTTTTATAAACCCTCAGATGCCTCCGAGACGTGACCCCAGATTTACCTTTCCACCGGAGCTCACCCAGTTGATCCAGCAGCAGAACACATTGATGCAGTTGCTAGTCCAGAATCAGAATCAGGGGAACAACAACAACAACCCATCACCACCACCACCACCACCACCACCTGTGGATCACTTAGCCCGTTTTCTTAGGCTAAATCCGCCGGTGTTTTCCAGTAGCACCGAGCCGATAGTAGCAGATGATTGGCTCCGCAAGACAGCTAGAGAGTTGACCACAGCAGGGTGCACAGATGCGGAGAAGGTGAAGTTTGCCGCACATCAGCTTGAAGGACCTGCAACATCATGGTGGGAGAATTTCACAGCCACTTTCCCTGTCGACATTGTCACATAGGACCAGTTTCAGCAGGCTTTTCGTACTGCCCATGTTTCAGCAGGAGCTATGGCTATGAAGAAGCATGAGTTTCGCAACTTGCGTCAAGGAGGACGGACAGTTGGCCAGTATGTGGATGACTTTAGTAAGCTAGCACGTTATGCCCCAGATGACGTTGCTACGGATGCAGCCAAGCAGGAGAAGTTTCTGGAAGGATTGAATGATGAGTTGAGCATGCAGTTGATGGTAGCAACCTTCAACAACTACCAGGAGTTGGTAGACCGTGCTCTTATGATTGAAGGCAAGCAGCAGCAAATTGAGAACGGCAAGAGGAAGTATGGACAAGGGAAGTACAATTCTGGAGCTCAGCAGAAGCCACGTTTTACCCCTAGATCGGGAGGACATTTTCAGCATACCCATGGAGGAGGTAGCTCGCACAATCACAACGGCACCAAGAATGGTAATGGTAATGGAGGAAGCAACGGCCAGAACTGTACCACCCCATCAACCCTAGCCAAGAGAGACCTGAGCCAAGTCACCTGTTTTAACTGTTCAAAGACAGGACATTATGCCAATGAATGTCCTGAAGGCCAGAATAGCAATGGAAGCTCTAGGAAGAAGCCGAACCCTTTCAACAGGGGACAGGTGAACCACGTTAACGTGGAGGAGGTTGAAGAGCAGCCGGATGCCGTAATCGGTAAGTTTTTGTTTAAGTCATTTACTGCACTCGTTCTTTTTGATACTGGTGCATCGCATTCATACATATCAAGGGGATTTGTGGATAAGTATAACCTGCCCACTAAGGTTCTTAGAACACCTATGCTAGTAAGCTCACCAGGAGCGGAGTATATGGCCAGTCAAGGATGTTTTCAAGTGCCATTGAGTATAGGTAGGCATGTGTTTCCTCGGATTTAATCATTTTGGAATCACAAGGATTGGATGTAATTCTGGGTATGGATTGGCTGTCGATGTATGGAGGAAACATCAATTGCGCCAGTAAGTCAATCTTGCTTACCACCCCAGAAGGGAGAAGGATCAAGTATGTATACCGGCATGCGCCAAACAGGACACAAGTAAATTCCTTATCAGGAGTTATGCAGGAGGAAGTACCAGTGGTAAATGAATTCCCTAACGTATTTCCAGAGGAGTTGCCAGGCATGCCACCAGATAGAGATATTGAGTTTTTGATTGAGCTTTTGCCAGGCACATGACCAATATCAAAGCGACCATACAGGATGCCCGCAAAGGATTTGTTGGAGATTAAGAAGCAGATTAAGGAGTTACTGGATAAAGGTTACGTTCGCCCAAGTTCGTCGCCTTGGGGATCATCCGTACTTCTAGTGGAAAAGAAGGATGGATCGTTAAGAATGGTTGTTGATTACCGAGGATTGAATGAAGTAACGATCAAGAACAAGTACCCACTACCAATGATCAATGATCTGTTTGATCGTTTGCAAGGAGCTAAAGTGTTTTCCAAGATCGATCTGCGATCAGGATACCATCAGTTGAAGATTCGAGAGCAGGACATACCTAAGACAGCTTTCACCACAAGATATGGACTGTATGAGTACACCGTTATGTCATTTGGTCTGACCAACGCACCTGCCTATTTTATGAACATGATGAAAAAAGTGTTTATGGAGTTTTTGGATAAGTTCGTCGTGGTGTTCAATGATGATATTCTGGTTTATTCGAAGAATGAATAAGAGCATAAGGAACATTTACGATTAGTACTTGAGAAGCTCAGAGAACATCAGTTATATGCCAACTTCAGCAAATGTGAGTTTTGGTTGAAGGAAGTAGGATTCCTCGGACATGTTATATCCGAAGAAGGAATAACAGTTGACCCCACAAAGGTTATCACTGTGACCAATTGGGAAGCACCAACAACAGTTGGAGAGATCCGGAGTTTTCTTGGACTCACAGGATACCACTGGAGATTTATTGAGAACTTCTCAAAGATTGCAAAACCTATGAAGGAGTTGTTGAAGAAGGATACCAAGTTCATATGGACTGAGGAGTGTGAGGCTAGTTTCCAGGAGTTGAAGAAACGTTTGGTTACCTCACCAGTGTTGATTTTGCCAGACCAGACCAAGGATTATGAAGTGTATTGCGACGCTTCATGTCGAGGACTTGGAGCAGTGCTTATGCAGGAAGGGAGAGTTGTTTCGTATGCTTCACAGAAACTGAAGCCTCATGAATTAAATTATGCCACACATGATTTGGAGTTAGCAGCCGTAGTGCATGCATTGAAAACATGGAGACATTTCCTCATTGGAAACCATTGTGAGGTGTACACGGATCATAAGAGTTTGAAATACATTTTCACACAGAAGGAGTTGAACCTCAGACAAAGGAGATGGTTGGAGCTCATCAAGGATTATGATATGAGATTGCATTACCATCCCAGAAAGGCTAATGTAGTAGCTGACGCATTAAGCCGCAAAAGCCATGTCAATACATTAATGACGGGGGAGATACCAAAGGAGTTAGCCGAGGATATTCATGAACTATGTTTGGAAATAGTTGTGAGAGGCTATGTAGCAGCATTGGAGATTCATTCAACTTTGATGGATAGAATCAGAAAAGCTCAGAAGACTGACAAGGAGATTGCCTCTATAAAGGAGAAAATGAACGAGGGAAAGGCTAAAGGTTTTCGTGAGGATGAGCACGATACCCTATGGTTTGAAGACCGTGTTTATGTGCCCAATGACCCGGAGATCAGGAAGTTGATTCTGCAAGAGGCACATGACTCACCCTATTCGATTCACCCAGGAAATACCAAGATGTATTTGGATTTGAAGGATACTTTCTAGTGGATCAGAATGAAGAAAGATATTGTGGAGTATGTAGCGGTTTGTGATGTGTGTCAGAGAGTAAAGGCAGAGCACCAGAAGCCAGCAGGATTGTTACAACCATTGCCGATACCCGAATGGAAGTGGGATAAGCTAGGCATGGATTTTATCACAAGATTACCAAGGACTCGTTCCGGCTATGACTCGATTTGGGTTGTAGTTGATCGGTTGACGAAAGTAGCTCATTTCATCCCAGTAAAGACCACGTACACCAGTGCTAAGTTGGCAAAGATATACATGACCAGGATCGTATGTCTGCATGGAGTTCCGAGGAGTATCGTATCAGATAGAGGAACCCAGTTTACCTCAAAGTTCTGGAAGCAGTTGCATGAAACTTTGGGAACCAGGCTAGAATTCAGTACATCTTTTCATCCACAAGCAGATGGACAGACCGAGAGAGTCAATCAGATTTTGGAGGATATGCTGAGAGCTTGTGCGCTAGATTACAGATCTAGTTGGGATGACAATTTGCCATATGCAGAGTTCTCTTACAACAACAGTTACCAAACCAGTTTAAAGATGCCCCCTTTCGAAGCCTTGTACGGAAGGAGGTGAGGGACACCATTGTCGTGGGACGAAGTTGGAGACCGCCAGTTTCTTGGGCCTGATTTGATTAAAGAGTCTGAACAGAAGGTGAAGTTGATTCGCGATAGGCTCAAGGTAGCCCAGTCCAGGCAGAAGAGCTACGCAGATTCTAAATGCAAGGAGACAGTTTACGAAGTCGGAGACCGAGTTTATCTTCGAGTATCTCCACTACGGGGAACAAAGCGCTTTGGAGTTAAGGGAAAGTTAGCACCATGATTTGTAGGACCATATCGAGTATTGGAACGTATGGGAGAAGTGGCCTAAAAGTTGGAATTGCCCGAAGGATTGTCAGGAGTTCATGATGTGTTCCACGTTTCTCAGTTGAAGAAGTGCCACGCGGAGATGGCTGACATACCTTTGAGAGACACAGTGCCATTGGAAGCAATCCATTTGGATAACAATTTGACCTATGAGGAGAAACCTGTTAAGATTCTTGAGTTTGCCAGCCGAGTCACCCGCAGCAAGGTTATCAAGTTTTGTAAGGTTCAGTGGAGCCACCACACGGAGGATGAAGCCACCTGGGAGCGAGAGGAAGATTTGCTCAAGGACCACCCTCATCTATTTTCTAGCCAACCCGAATCTCGAGGGCAAGATTCATCTCAAGGGGGGTAGGTTTGTAACATCCCAAATTTTCAATTTGGAATGTTATACATTAGATCATCAATGCATATCATATATTATTTTGCTTTTGGTTTTGATCCTAGAAATCCTAAGTAACTCAAGGACCCACGGAGAGAGTTGGGGATTTCGTTATTTTCATATTTGAGTTTTCTCAAAAATTGAGAATAGGATCATTCGATTTTTATTTATTTTATCATCAATTATTTCTATTACAAAATTATGAGAGAGGGAATAAAATGACTTTCCCAAAATAAAGAAATATTGAGGATTTAATAAAGAAATCAAATAAGATTTTATTTCGGAGTTTTTCGATATTTTATTTGAATTTAGGAAAAATATGCGTTTTTCAAAATTGCATTTAGGCCCCAAATAAATGTTCACTTTGTCCGGCTTGATTTTAGAAGTCGGGGAAAATTTATTTCGGGATTTTTGGAGTCCGTTTAGTATTTTTTTTTCTTCTGCGCGTAATTATTAAAAAAATCGCACCGACCTACGGGCCGTGTCTGACCGGGACTCCGGCCCGCGTAGGCTTTATAAGCCGGGAGGGGGGAGCCCAGCCGAAGCCAGCCCAGTCCCGCGCCCCCGAACCCTAGCGCCGCCGCCCGCCCGCGCCCGACCCCGCCGCCGCCGCCAGCACCGCACGCCGCCGCCCCGACGCCACCTGCCGTCGCCGGCGCCGCCGCGCCGCCGCCTCGCCGACCCGCCGCCCGAGGTTCTCCTCGTAACCCGCGCCGCCGTTTTTTTAAAAACCGATCGGTTTTCCATCGATTTTCGTCGGTTTTTTAGTTTTCATTTTTTAGATCGGTTTTTTTGGTTTAGGTTAATTAGCGAGCATTCGCTTGTTCGTTCGTCTTAACGAACGTTCTCATTGTTTAGATCTAGTTAACGAATGTTTGTTCGTTAATCCGTTCGTCATTTTTCTTTTTCTCGGATTTTCCGCGATTATTTTCTGATCGCGATTTCTGATCCGATTTTCGTTTTAGTATAACTTTTCGCTCGTTTATCGGAATCAGGCGATTCAAGCGCCTGGAGTTTTGTCTCGAAACCCTCTATCCGTTTAACCAACTTAAATAAGTTTTTGCTACAGTAAAATTTGACTTAGATCCAGATTAGTAGAACGAAGTTGTTTTCTATCGCCGTTTGACTTTTGTTGCTTTGTTCGATTTGATTCTTTTTGCAAGCCGGAGTTCTTAAGTTGAACTTTCTGGTTAGTTCTCTTATTTGACTTTTACCTATGCATTAGATGAGTGCTTATTGTATGCTTGTTTGTTTGTCTATGATAGAATACCCGGAGTGCGCCGCCTGTTACTTCAAATCTCTAGGTTTCGCGGATCATTAGCAAGGCAAGTAACACTTTGATCATACCTTTTCTACTACCTAGTTTTATTGCATTAGATCAAATCCTCACACATTGCATGATTAGAATCTAATTAAATTGTGGGATGGGAAGTAGTTGAGGTAGTACCTATTACCTGTTATATTATCAAACCTTTGGGAGTTACTTCTACGTTTGCCATTATGCCATGCTATGCTAGTAGATGTGGATTGGGTGAGTGATATCCATGACAGATGTGAGTTTGTTAATTAATGGTTTATCTAAGGTGGCAACTTAAACACACATCTAGGTGGATTGAGGTACCTGGGTATTCCAGGATTGCCTGTTTTTTTATGGACCGCCACCCAGGCCCAAAGGGATCATGAGATTTTTCATACTAGAAACATCTGTGTGTAGCCACAAGCCATTATGGGCTTTGGCATAGTTGATTATGTCGTGCGAACTCTTACAGGGTAGACTAGCAGATGTAGGGGAAAGTAGGTGTAACGGTCTATCCATCGTAAGGTGCTAGCGCTTCTGAAAGACTATGTCTCGGTCATTCGTCTTCTCAAACACCATGTAGTGCGAGAAACCAAACGGAGGCGATCGAGTCTTGTGGGGAAAAGTGCGCAAACCTCTGTAGAGTGTATAAACTAATCATGGTTAGCCGTGTCCCCGGTTATGGACGTTTTGAGTATCTAGTACTTGGATTATCATGTGAATCTCAACATGTTACTCTAAATTAATTTTGATGGGTTTTGTTAATGATGATGCTTAATTGGTATTGAGGATGCTGTCAACCATTCTCAATGTTTAACAACTACCATGATAGTTAAATAAAATTTATTCCTTTGCAGTAGGGAAAAATTGGCTTTACGCAAAATTGTAACCATAGAGCTTTCCACCAGCCAAATATGCATATAGTATAGTTGTTTCATTCCATTACTCTCTATGTGTTACCTTGCCAGCATATTCCATGTGCTGACCCGTTTCGGGCTGCAACGTTAATGTTGCAGACTTTTCAGACGACGATTAAGGAGTTTTTAGGTCATGGTTCTATACTCAGTGATGCCGTTGGAGTTGATGGACTCGCTTATCTTCCAAGCCTTCCGCTGTTATAGTTATTAGATGGCCTTAAGCCATATTTATTGTAATAAGTTCTCTATTGAGACACTCGATGTAATAAGTGTGTGATTGCTACTCTATTATAAATCCTCCGAGTACTGTGTGGTGTCAGCATTACTGATCCAGGGATGACACCGGAGCACAGAGATCAAACTAGTTGAAGTCTGGTCGCTACACTGGGGAAGCATAATATCTCACCCAAAACTAGCAAATCCTACATCCAGCTGTATCCATCCTTCAACACATAACCAAGAAAGCTTTGGAAATCATTTACCTCAACCTTCGAAAAGCATCCGTTATACGAGTTATGGCAATACTCCCGAACTCCCGCCCCAGTACTAGGTGGCGTCGAGGTTATCTCACCAACAACTACATAAAAGAGATTTTCGATGTCGGCGAACTCAGGTATTCCAGAACTGCAACGATAAAATTGTGACGACAACACCTCGGAGCTCAACTCCCCGGGACACTGCCACAACCCCTAAATGTCAGGAGGCACCAAGAACAATGTTCTCACCACAAAACCATCGAAACGATTCCAAGATACCCGTGTGATCCTAATTTTTTTTCATGAAATTTGAGGAGAGAAGAGTCAAAACTCTACGTCAGGAGGCCTCACCAGAGCGACGAAGGGACTGAGGAGTAAAAAGAATCCTACTCTCCGATATATATAATCCTATAAGACTCAAAACATTTTTCTAGACTCAACAACGCTAGTGATTCAATCAAGCAGGGGGCTCCTAAGTCGGGGAAGGCTCTGATACCAACCTGTAACACCCACGATGCAGCTAAATCTCCCACGTGTCGGAGCACGACTTAGAGGCATAACCGCATAGTAGGCATGTCGCAAGAGGGGTAATGTTCACACAATCCCATGTACTGATTAAGAAAGGGATAAAGAGTTGGCTTACAATCGCCACTTCACACAAATACAAGTTAACATACATCATCGAGAGTACAATCAAGGTCCGACTACGGAACCAAAATAAAATAAGACAACCCCTAATGCTAGATCCCCGATCGCCCCAACTGGGCTCCTCTACTGATCGAAAGGAAACGAAACAACACAACGAACACGATCTTCATCGAGCTCCCACTCGAGCTGGGTTGCATCACCTGCACTGGTATCATCGGCACCTGCAAGCTGTTTGAAAGTATCTGTGAGTCACAAGGACTCAACAATCTCACACCCGCGAGATCAAGACTATTTAAGCTTACGGGTAGGAAAGGGTAGTGAGAAGGAGCTGCAGCAAGCACTAGCATATATGGCGGCTAACTTACGCAAATAAGAGCGAGAAGAGAAGCAAAGCATGATCGTGAACTAGAAGTGATCCTGAAACTACTTACGTTCAAGCATAACACAGGATCGTGTTCACTTCCCAAACTACGCCGGAAAGAGACCATCACGGCCGAACACGCGGTTGATTCATTTTAATTAAGTTAAGTGTCAAGTTTTCTACAACCGGATATTAACAAATTCCCATCTGCCCATAACCGCGGGCACGACTTTCAAAAGTTCAAAACCCTGCAGGGGTGTCCCAACTTATCCCATCACAAGCTCTCACGGTCAACGAAGGATATTCCTTCTCCCAGGACGACCCGATCAGACTCGGAATCCCGGTTACAAGACATCTCGACAATGGTAAAACAAGACCAGCAAAGCCGCCCGATGTGCCGACAAATCCCGATATGAGCTGCACATATCTCGTTCTCAGGGCACACCGGATGAACACTACGTACAACTAAAACCAACCCTCAAGTTTCCCCGAGGTGGCACTGCAAAGGACTCTAGTTCGGACCAACACTTAGAGAAGCACTAGCCCGGGGGGGTTAAAATAAAGATGACCCTTGAGTCTGCAGAACCCAAGGTAAAAGGCTTAGGTGGCAAATGGTAAAACCAAGGTTGGGCCTTGCTGGAGGAGTTTTATTCAAAGGGAACTGTCAAGGGGTTCCCATTATAACCCAACTGCGTAAGGAACGCCAAGGAACATAACATCAGTATGACGGAAACTAGGGCAGCAAGAGTGGAACAAAACACCAGGCATAAGGCCGAGCCTTCCACCCTTTACCAAGTATATAGATGCATTAAAGTAAACAAGATATAATAATGATATCCCAACAATATCTATGTTCCAACATGGAACAAACTTCATCTGCACCTGCAACTAACAATGCTATAAGAGGGGCTGAGCAAAGCGGTAACATAGCCAAACAACGGTTTGCTAGGAAGGTGGGTTAGAGCCTTGACATGGCAATATGGGAGGCATGATATAGCAAGTGGTAGGTATCGCGGCATAGCAATAGAGCGAGCAACTAGCAAGTAAAGATAGAAGTGATTTCGAGGGTATGGTCATCTTGCCTGAGATCTCGCAAGGAAGAAGAACGAGCCCATGAAGAAGACAAACGGACGGACTCAAACGGATCCTCACAACTCTGGAACGAAACCGAAGCTAACGAGAGAAGCAACCCGGAAAGAAACAAGCAACATAATAAACAACCATCACATAAACATGGCATGATGCACAACCAAGTATGATGCATGTCCGGTTTAAAGAGGCATGGCATGGCAATATGCAACAAACAATTCTACAAATTAAGTGGAGCTCAATATGCAACGAGTTGCATATTGACGAAGCACCACATTCATTTATTTAGTTGACTCCCGGTTAGGTACTCAACAATATTAAATGTTGGTTAACATGACAAGAGGTGAAGCATAACAAAACTATACCATCTAAACAATTTAATTGGGGCCGGATATAGCAAACAACAAATCCGGTAAATCCCCATATGCATTTAGCAAATTAATGCAAACAACAATTTAAACATTCTTGATGTTGTTATCATGATGCAGATGACGTTAGCAAGTTTTATGCAATTTTTTATTAAAAGTTGACATGAGCGTCATGAGAGCATTTGTCACTGTGGTAGAAAGAAAGGGGTGCCACGACGACGAAACGGAAATGATTCGCAGCAACATTCCGATGATCCGGTAGCTCACGGGGATACCGGTGCAAAAGGAAGTGGGTGTGAGTGTGTCATGAAAGAGGATGGGGTGCTCCCGGATACCGGGTTCCACCTGACGACGGAAAGGCAACGAGGAACTCACAAAGAACAACTCGGACACGGTGCAACCACGAGCATCTCATACATCACACAACATTCGGTCCACGGGCGTCGTTTCGGTAGGTATACCTTCGAAGCGTTCATTTTCGGAGCGGATTAGGTTCGATAGTAGCGGAAGTAGTGGTTCACGTTCGTTTAGAGAGGTACTTGATGACTCCAACATCTTCGGGGTGACGGTAGGGGTACACAAGACGTCGGGGTACTTGTCGGTCCAGTCTTGATGGAGTAGATGTACACGTTGTCAGGGTACTTGTCGCATCACCGGGTGTAGTCATACACGTTCGGAGCGGAACTTGGCGAATTCGAATCCCTTCGGGGTTGTCGTGGTACTTGGGGTCTTCGGACCTGCCGGTCTCGTTCTTGCAACGTTAGTTGAACTTTACATATCCGAGGGCTCCGGATGTCGTGGTACTTGACGAATCCGTGTAGTCGTACACGTTCAAGAAGAAACTCATGCGACATTATGGAACTTGGCGCGTCCATGCGTAGAGCTACTTGGCAGATCCGTGGTGCTTGCGGTCTTTGTCACACCGAAAGAGGCACTTGGTGACTCCGTTCGGGGAGGAAGCAATGGATTGATGCTAGCAACTTGTGGAACTCCATTTACAGACTAGGAGCCGTGGAGGAGTTGTTCAAGGTAGAGGCCTGGGTGGTGATTGACGAGGCCACCGATGGTGACTTGGCCGTGCAGCACGGGCTCAGGAGGTGCGCAGGGAAGCCGGAGCAGGTAGCAGACAACGACTGCAGGTTCTCTAGGGGTTCGAGTTGACCATGGTGACTCATGGCAGGAGGCAGGCTGATCCATGGTGGTTGTGTAGGAGCGAGCAGCCGAGCAAAGGGGACTCAGAAGACGACGTGCAGGCGGTGGAGACGTGCAAGACGAGGTAAGCGGCGCCTCCATCAGGCTGCTTGATGCCGACAGAAGCAGGGCACGGAGGAGGATGCATAGGAAGCGTCCAAGCAAAAGGACGGGCTCCCGCATGGTACACGGACACGGGCGAGATGAGGCGCGTGGCTTACTGGCCGGGGTGCCGGTAGGCAGTAGCGGCGCTGGGGAAGGCGACGAGAACAGGAGGCGCGTGGATATGGCAAGAAGGCGACGACGTGAGCTGGACGCGGGGTAGAGCAGAGGGAGGCGATGAGCATGGGGATGGCAGGGGCGCGGGGCTCCGCGGGTTTCGCAGGTTCTAGGTGGAGGAGGAGAAGGGGTGCGTCAGGAGGGGAGGCTTGGTTGTCGCCGACAGCGCTGGGGAAACGGGCATGGGGGCTCTTCTTCTGGCTCAAGGTGGAAGAGAAGAGGAGTGGGGATCGAGAGGAGGCGGCGCTGGGGATCGAGAGGGAGTGGGGTTTGGTCGGGTTAGGGTTTAGACGGGACTAGGTGGGCCTTAGAGGACATGGGCCTTGGCAGGGATGGCCTAGGGTGGGAGGCCTGGGCTGGGCTCGCTTCTCCCTCTGTTATTTCCTTTAACAGAAATGCATTAGAGAGAAGAAAAGGAAGAGGGGTTTAGGGAAACAATTTGTGCGTGGGGGCTATTTTCCCGGACTCACAAAAATGTGTATGATCCCAGAAAAAATGAATTGGCAAGATTGCAAGAATTGAATTCATATTCATTTGAATTTAATTCAAATGGATTTGAATAGGAATGGGGTGTTTGAGAAGTCCAAAATGTTGGGAATTTTGGTGGAGATTGGAAAAGTGATGAAATAATTCATGGACAACGTTTGAGGTCAAGATGTGAGATAACAAAGGCCTGGGGAATTACTTGTAAGTGTGTTTTGGTGATTCCAAATTAATGGAGTATTTATAATAGCTCCCTAAATATTAGGAGGATATGTTATAAAGAGAAGTCACTCTTCCCTCAATTTAAATGGATCGAAGATCCACACAAATTATTTAGTTGAGTTAAGAAAAAGAAAAGACATGATGGCATGATGACATGATGCAATGCACATGATGCAAAGATGAATGCAACAAGCAAAAAAAAACAAATCACACCACGAATCTCAGAAAACATGGAAGGCATCTGAAGCTCCGGTCTTGGGGCGTCACATGAAACCACTTCAGAAGAGCTCAAGAAACAATATCCTGGGTACCCATAATGCTGGCAAGATGCTTAGAAAGCTTATTAACTTTCTCTTGTTTGGCGCTTAAATCCTCCAGCACTTGTTGTTGCACCAGAAAGTATGCAGCTAAATTCTGCAGGGACTTCCTCAGTCCTTCGGCTTCCTGTCACATAACATCTGATCGATGTCTTTCAACTTGAAGTTGAGACTCAAGAAGCCGAACTGATTCAGGCAGCGAGTTCGAAGAGCTGGTGCCAGTAGTAGTAGCCAGTAACTCGAACACTACATCAAGACAGGACTTTGGGGTTGTCTCAGTGTCTTCAATATAGTTTTATCAGCTTTCTTGGAGACCAACAGGGATGTCTGACTATCTTGAACCTTATTTGCATTACTTCCTTTACCATTGCATAACGGGGTACTCTTCTCCAATATTTTATCCGCGTTCTAAAAGAGAAACAAACAAACACATCATAGGTTTACAATGTAGTATATGAAACTCATTTTGGTAAACCAGTTCAGTAGTAAGGTGGACAGGATAACAACATGAAACAAACATATATCTATGTAGTATGGTCACTGTATGGTCTATCTCATTCTAGTTTATGTTGCCAAATCAAGATAGATACAGTTTGAATCATATCTATTTAAGACAAAGCAGCATAGACAGGATATAAGTGTAGGAAACTAAACAACAATAACAACACTTGTAATGTGCATGGCATGAGAACATAACTGTTTATTCAATTGAAACTGAAATCAACATAGAGCAAGTTACATCAGCAAACACGTTGAAGAAACAGGTTTAAAACATACCTGTTGCGCCATTGGAGTTTCAATTGCATCCTTCAAATTTGAAATTAGTTGGTATGAGTAAATACAGTGATGCAAGAGCAAAGTAGTATGAACCATAGCTACGGAACCTGACCTGAGAACAATTCTTCTTCTACTTTAAGTGTTGACTTGGGGTTCGGAGTGGTGGTCCTCGTGCTTTGGGCACTGCAGTTGCCTTACTAACTGCTCATGTTTGGGTGCTCTGTGGTGGAGATGGTGCTGTGTCGATGGGAACTGGGTTACTATCTGCTAGGGTTGGGGTTAGAAGGGGTGTAGCTGGTTCTCTGTCCAACTGGGTAGGGGTACAATCTGTGTGAGTCTGGGTTACGTGTGGTGGGGCTGGTTCTTAGGCAATTACAACCGTGGTTCTATCTCCATCGACAGGTAGCACGATCTTTTCTGAAGACCGTGTTTTTACTCCCACAGATACTGCCATCACCCCCTACAATTGAAATGGCTGATAAACAAGAAAAGTAATTGAATGTACAAACATTGTAAGATAGACAGGTGCAATGGATAGTAGGGAAGAAAAGGGCATGAAATAATTCATGTTTATGTTGTCTAACCAAATAGAATAGAAGGACATAATTTCACATATATGATGGCTAATTAAACAGGATAGCATGACACCATTTCACATTTATGATGGCTAACTAAACAGGATAGAATGACATACTTCAAAATATGATGACTATGTAAACAGGATGACATGATATAACTATACGATGTGTCTATTAAAGTGGTTGGCATGCCATAAATCAAAAACACATCGTCGATGGAAAATGATGGCATGATATAATTCACGGATAGAATGACATAATTCAAAATATGATGACTATGTGATCAGGATGGATGATATAACTATATTATGTCTTTAGAAAATGGGTTGGCATGCCATAATTCAGATACATGCTGTCTATGTAAACATCATGGCATGATATAATTCAAATATATGATTTATATACTAAGGAAGTGAGCAGAGGGCAATTGCATATATGATGTGTCAACTAAGGAGATGGCATTCAATATCGTGTATATGATGTAAAAACTAAGCATTGCAATACAACATATGCATGATATGAGTAATATAACCCTGCCAAGTTTGAGCATAGACCTCAGGGGGATAATAGGACAAGTCATCTGCCTCTGAATCCTCCTCTGAAGAGCTATCTGTAACCAGCAAGATATCTGCCTCAGCAGGTAGCATTGTTTGCTCTGAAGACCTTGTTTTCACTCCAGATTTCTTCATCACCAATTCAAATGGCTGATGCACAGGAAGAGCAGTTGAATATACGAACATTGTCGACAAAGGCAATGAGAAATACAAAAAAAGGACAACATGGTATAATTCACATATATGACGCTTGGCTAAACAAGATGGCATTGCATAATTCACATATATAATGCCTTGCAACAAGATAGCATTGCATAATTCACATATATAATGTCTTGCAACAAGATGGCATTGCATAATTCACATATATGGTAATTAGACACTAAACAGGTGGCATTCACACAAAGCATGTCTAAACTAAGCAAATGACATATCAATGCAAGATACCATACACACGATATGAGCAACATAACCCTGCCAAGTTAGAGCATGCACCTGGGGGGGGGAATAGGACTGATCATCTGTCTCTGAATCCTCCTCTGAGGAGCTATCTGTAACCAGCAAGACATGCGCTTTGTCATATAGCATTGTCTGCTCTGAAGACCTTGTTTCCACTCCAGATTTTTCCATGACCATGCCGAATGGCTGATGCATAGGAAGAGTAATTGAATGTACTAAAATTGTTGACAAACTTAACACGTAATAAAAAATGATGTCATGATATAATTCACATATAAGATGAATGTCTAACTAGGGTGGCATTGCAAAATTCACATATATGATGCCTGGCTAAACAAGATGGCATTGCATGATTCACATATACAATAAAGAAACTAAACAGATGGCATTGACACAAAGCATGTCTAAACTAAGCAGATATGACATCTTTGATGTATATAGTAAGCAATGCAAGGCACCATATGCATGATATTACCAACATCAGCATGCCAAGTTAGAGCGAAGACCTCATGGGGTAAATAGGAGTGGTCTTCTGCTTCTGAATCCCCCTCAGAACAGTTATCTTCCTCTTGATTATGATCCAAAATGGGTGGAGGGGGGACTGCCTTTGCGCCCACCATGGAGCGACGTCTGCATGAAATTTTATTGCCACACAAGGCTCATCTCATTTGATCTACATGTTCAGTTCCATTGTGTACAATAACCGACATGCATAGGAATAAAACATATTGAGATTATGTAAGGAGTGCATGCACAAATCCAGAGTGATGGTAGCAAACTGAGGATAGACCCAAAACCAATGATAGCAGGCAGATAATAACTTTAGTTAAAAAATACAGATAATGGCTCCTTTAATGTTTGTTTGCACCCAACATGAAACTCATAGTAGACACTCGAGATTAACCAGATAGTAGATAGATAGTACTGATTGTTGCCCCAATATGTACCCCACAACCATTTAAAAACTCAAGTTTCATCATAAGTTTGGACCTGACTCGGAGTCTAATAGGTGAACACGATGATAAAGTAGCATGTCATCATATTAAGTGATGCATAACGTAAGCAGACACGGAAGAGTGCGACCTCTCTTGCGGACCCGTGTAGTCCTCAAGGTCATCTACTTAGTTGATGATGGTAATGCAGTTGTCGTGGCTGCCGGCGGCGGGGAAGAAGATCTGACGTGGCCAAAGACAGTCTGGAGAGCGGATCCCTGCTGTGGTGAACCCTTCCGTCATTGGAGCAGCTGAGCTGGGGTGGAACACAGCACTGCAAGAGCAGGACAAACCACACAAGGTTTTCTTTGACATATATCTGTAACAGAAGTAATTGTGTAAGGGCTTGTTTGAATTTGAGGATTCTAGCAATGTAGGGATAAGAAATAGACAGGAATAGGAATGGAATGCACGTGCAAAATAGAGAATTTAAAAACACAGGATTTCTGCCAATCTGGGTGTTTGGTTCACAAGAATTGGAAGATCACAGGATGCAAAAAAGCATGGTGAGATTAAGTCAAACCACAAGAAAATGTACGGTTATAATGCTATTATGCTACTATCTCTTAGTCTTGTGCTTCATGAATAGGAATTTGAAAAGGAGGACAAGTGGAAATTAAAATTCCTATGGTTTTTCTTCCAAGGAGACACTAAAGGAACAAATCCTACAGTTTTCCTTTACACCAAATTCATGAAAAGTAGTACCATACGAAACTTTCCAATTCCTATGTTTTTCATTCACTTTTCCTTTCAAGCACTAGCGATTCTAGTAGGCAGGCTTGAGCAAGGAAAAGCCTACAGTAAAAAAATGTTTTTGTGCTACTTCTATTACTTTGGACCCAGGCCACTACCCTACTAGCTCAACTCCCAGGGCCATCGACAAATGCACAACTCAAATGCGTAGAGATAAATAATGATGGCGTTCAAGAGAGTCCATCACGGATAGCTAAGTTGCCTGGTACCTCACTGCTCGTCATATAGTAGGATAAAATAATCGTATTTCACGTTACTCCGTGTGCTCAGTGGACAATATATATAACATGTAGAGTAAAAAAGATATGCAATAAGTGTACAACCTCTTTGGCGAAGCCATGTCGATCTCAGCGTGATTGGGTTGGCCGGTGAGGATGCTCCGGCTGACTTTGCTATCGGAGGAGGGGAAGAAGATCTTACGCGTCTGGAGATGGAGCCCGAGGTACTGCTCCGCTGTGATGGAGGGTTTCGTCATTGGAGCAGCTCCGGTGAGTTGTACGACGCCGAGGCTGAAGCAGGACAAGAGAGACAACGTTAACCTGAGTGGAGTTCTAATAGCATCTCCAATAGATGACGTAAAATACATAACCATGAAGTGCTAGATGTAAAATACACCAGCCGCTCATCTCTGAACTTAACTGTCGAAACTGAATTTAACTGTCGAAACTGAACTTGACTGTCGAAACTGAATTTTACTATCGAAACTGAACGCACTAGAGGTGAGGCTACACGTCAGTCGACTGACATTTTCATCTCTGGTCAGTCAATTTTGTAGCCATTGGATACGAAATCAAGGGCCGGCAGTTCATCTTCAACCTCCACCCCCTGAGCCGCCAGCCACCACCGGCCAAACAGCCGCCCCCCGCCGCCCGCGGCCGGCGGTGCGCTGCCCCGCCCGCCCTGAAAACACTCCCCACCACCGGTCCGCCATTGCCCCGGCCATCCCTCTAGGCCCCCCCCATGCCGAGCTTCCTCTTCGGCGATCCCCACGCCACCGCCCCACCACCGGCGGCCACCACCGCCGCCACCCTGAACCGTAAGATAGATAGTGGGGTACCTCTCCAGCGAGCCCCCTCCCCGCTGCGGCTGGTTCTTCCTTAACTCCGATGAGCCCCTCCACCCCCTGAAAATCAACTGACCCAAAAGTCGATTCAGTCGACTGAAGTGTAGCTAAATCGGAGCAGCATCGCAAGCAAGAGCAAGAGCGAGAGCAGCAGCGCGAGCAAGAGCAAGAGCAAGAGCAGACAAGGCAAGGGACCGAGAGCAAGAGCAAAGCAACAACGCGAGCGAGAGCTAAAGCAGCAGCAACTCCTACTGATGTGGACGTTGCCGCTGAGGGAGCGACGTCATGGAGGAAGTGGCTGACGACGCTGCCGTGGATGGAGCCGCGCCGCGTCAGCTCAGGACCGAGCGCCGGCAGCACCGTGAGATCGAATCAAGAAGAAAATGCGGCGATTAGTGTACAACCTCTTTGGTGGCACCGATTAGGCCGTAGATGCATCCGAGGAAACGGTGATGATGATGCTCTTCTGGTGGTGCAGGTGAAGACGGCGGTGTGGGAATGGAGGTGGCGTGAAAGACAAGGGGAACGTCAGGGCAGCTCCTTGGAGGTGGAGGACGGGGTGGCTGAATCGGAGGGACGACCAGATCGACGACGGATCCTCATCTGGTACGGTGGATGAGGGACGTCGAGGTGTTGCTATGGACGACGTCATCGGGGAAGAGGCTCCGGCTGGGTGGCGGACGGAGGAGGGTGTGGGGCTTCGCAGGTTTTCCCGGCCTCGGTGTACGAATGGGATGGGAGTGGGGAACCATATCTTAGGGACACGCTTGTCTGAAATGTGGGGTAAGTTACGAAAGTACCCCCACCGATTTGAGGCGGTTCTTTCAGTTTAGGGGTATCACGGGCATTTCACGTGTCGGGATTTCACAGGAGGTGGGAGTTTTCGCGCATGTTGTAATTTTGGAATAGTAAGGCGCGGGTTGAGATGGAGGGAGTTGTCGGAGCACAATGAGACAAAGATTTATCTTAAATATTTCGGGGTAACAAGGCGCGGGTTGAAGAGGCGGGAGTTTCGCAGCACGATAGAAAGAGACGCTAGCTTGAAATTTTAGCATAACAAGGCGCGGCTTGAAATTTCGGGAGAACAAGCTTAACGTGTACCAAAAAAAGACAATTTAGACTAGTATGATACACTACGTACAATGTGTTTAACACACACAAAACACACACACACAGACACCATTTAGACTAGTAAGGTACACGTGCATTGCAGGCATGAGATTTGGCAACCAAATTATGAATAAATACCACATTATAGCATGTAATCTTTGAGTCATATATGCATGATGTAGATGTTCGTTTAATTCTTATGGCTCATTTCATTCAAAATCATCTAGTCTTTATAAGAAAGCTAATGTATTTTAAGATTCATGGAATTGTGCTTTGTAAGGCATAAAGTAAAAACAAATCATGTAGAAAAACATTTAGGAAATTCTGATACGGAAGATTCTAGAACAAAGAAGTGCTTGTGTTTTGAGGTTTGTGCATTATGCTTAAGTTGAACCATCGAGTCTTCTAGATTGTACATGTGGCAAAATCTGGTGGAATGTAGATGATATCCAATGGCCAGTAGTGCTAAAATTTGCCAGCTCTGCATCATCGGATTGGCCTCATCCAACGACCATCTTTCAAAGTTAAAGTTATCCGCACACTATATAAAAAATATAAAATATAATATATAGGGGTATAGATATAGATATGTGATGTGAAAGCCACCCATCATCTCCAATTAGAATAGTGTGTCCATGCACGGATGCAATGTGGCCAAACAATGTCTGCCATCGGTATCTCAAATTCAAACCAGTCTGACCTTGTTCAATGTGTATACATTACGTGCTCGTTTCCAAACCACACCGCGCAGATCTCCGTTATATTCATGCATGCATGGGTTTCAAACATCATGATCTCTTATTCAAATATTTGAGTTCAACTTTACATTGATTATGACCTCACCTAGTCTTTTACACCCACACATTGGTCTTCTCTTTATAATTGTACCACTAACTTTCTCTCATGCATGCACGCACACACACTACCAGTCGGCATTATCCATCGCACACATGCAATCTTTTTCTTCAGGTCGGTCTTCCATGAAGGCACACACACACACACATCCCCCTCTCCATCATATTGGGCATTATTTATCTCTCACATGCATGCGCAATGATCGATGTTCCTCTATGTGTGTGTATATAGCTAGGTCTTTCATAGTTTCCACATAAACCGATCAATCTATATATCTAGTGAGGTCTCACCCTCTTTCCAACGTCCACATCGATCAATCTATACCTCTCTATATAGGATTACATATATATATATATATATATATATAGCTAATACACCCACATTAATTATATATCCAACACCCCCTCTCATCATCCATGCCTTCCGCTTCATCTCTCAGACACACGTACAATAGCGAAGATAGGGGGCAGCAAGGGCCCTGCCCCCCCTAACATCACTATATATCGAGGCTAATATGAATGTGATCATTAGACAATTGCTGGTAAAAATGGTTTAAGTTGATGAATTGGCCCTCCTCGTAAAGGATTAGCAATGCTTGGCCCCCTAGCTCATGGGACATTTTTCATGGCTCCGCCACTGTGCGCAACAGCGCACGTTCTCTCCCCCTCTCTCTAAATATCGATCTCACAGTTGTGCACTCCTTCATAGTCTCCCTCCACTCGGCCCCTCGCACCATCTTCTAGCCCCCACCGGATTTTGCCACATGTACAATCTAGCAGACTCCGTGGTTGAACTTAAGCATAATGCACAAATCTCAAAACAACAATGGTTCTCCTTTGTTCTAGCATCTTCCGTATCATAACTGCCCAAACTTTTTTTCTAGATGAATTGCCATTATTTGTTTTTTACTTTATGCTTTATAACGCACAATTCCATGAATCATAAAATAGATTAAGGGCTTCTTTGATTCAAAGGAATTTTGGAGGATTCTAATCCTTAGGAATTTTTCCTATCTTGGTTGTTTGATTCGTAGGATTGTAAACCATAGAAATTTTTCCATATGATTCATTTTCACTAGATTTCATAGGAAACATCCCATCCACTCAAACCTCTTTGAAAGAATTCTATGTTTTTTTCTATGCACAATCAAACACTCGTACAATCCCGTAGGATTCAAGACAACATTCCACTCTAATCCCATGTTCTTCCTATTCCCGCGTTTTGGAAATCCTATGAATCAAAGAGGCCCTAGGTTTTTTATAAAAACTAATTGATTTTGAATGAGAGGAACTATAAGAATTAAACGAAGGTCTACATCAGGCATATATGACTTAGAGCTTACATGCTATTGTTGGGGAACGTAGTAATTTCAAAAAATTTCCTACGCACATGCAAGATCATAGTGATGCATAGCAACGAGAGGGGAGAGTGTTGTCTACGTACCCTCGTAGACCGAAAGCGGAAGCGTTAGCACAACGCGGTTGATGTAGTCGTACGCCTTCACGATCCGACCGATCAAGTACCGAACGCACGGCACCTCCGAGTTCTGCACACGTTCAACTCGATGACGTCCCTTGAAATCCGATCCAGCCGAGCTTTGAGGGAGAGTTCCGTCAGCACGACGGCGTGGTGACGATAATGATGTTCTACCAACGCAGGGCTTCGCCTAACACCGCTACAATATGACCGAGGTGGATTATGGTGGAGAGGGGCACCACACACGGCTAAGAGATTAAGAGATCAATTGTTGTGTCTTTGGGGTGCCCCCTGCCCCCGTATATAAAGGAGTGGAGGAGGGGGAGGGCCGGCCCTCTCTATGGCGCGCCCTAGGGGAGTCCTACTCCCACCGGGAGTAGGATTCCCCCTTTCCTAGTAGAACTAGGAGCCCTTCCATGTAGTAGGAGTTGGAGGGAAGGAAAGGGAGGGAAAAGGAGAAGGAAGGAAGGGGGCGCCCCCCCTCCCTAGTCCAATTCGGACCAGCCCATGGGGAGGGGTACTTGCCCGAGATTCGATCGTCGGTATCTCAATACCTAGTTCAATCTCGTTATCGGCAAGTCTCTTTACTTGTTCCGTAACACATCATCCCGCAACTAACTCATTAGTTGCAATGCTTGCAAGGCTTATAGTGATGTGCATTACCGAGTGGGCCCAGAGATACCTCTCCGACAATCGGAGTGACAAATCCTAATCTCGAAATACGCCAACCCAACAAGTACCTTCGGAGACACCTGTAGAGCACCTTTATAATCACCCAGTTACGTTGTGACGTTTGGTAGCACACAAAGTGTTCCTCCGGTAAACGGAGTTGCATAATCTCATAGTCATAGGAACATGTATAAGTCATCAAGAAAGCAATAGCAACAAACTAAACGATCAAGTGCTAAGCTAACGGAATGGGTCAAGTCAATCACATCATTCTCCTAATGATGTGATCCCATTAATAAAATGACAACTCTTTGTCTATGGCTAGGAAACATAACCATCTTTGATCAACGAGCTAGTCAAGTAGAGGCATACTAGTCACACTCTCTTTGTCTATGTATTCACACATGTATCATGTTTCTGGTTAATACAATTCTAGCATGAATAATAAACATTTATCATGATATAAGGAAATAAATAATAACTTTATTATTGCCTCTAGGGCATATTTCCTTCAGCTATAGTGTGGTATTTATTCATAATTTGGTTGCAAAATCTGACGCGTGCAATGCACGTGTACCTTACTAGTACTTCGAGTATGTGCAAAACACAATGGCACGCTACACAGTGTCTCTCTTACAGTTCATGAAGCCACGTGGCACATGTGGAGGCGTTGTTGCGACATCCTTGTGTGGATTGATCACAGTGATGTGCTGCTGGTTCCAGAAGAATGTACTTGTCCTCCCTGAGCCACACTGGCGGTACATGCACGAAGCAAAGATGTGCACGCACGCCACGCACACACTCATTCCCTCGCACGCACACGCGGATACACAGGCGGACGCAATTTTGTACCAAGATCCACCCCATGTGATAATTTGACGCGTGTAGCGCATGCAAATTGAGTGGACGTGAGGGCGGAAGAAAGACATTACTACTCCACTGCGCGCATGCGAGTAGTTAAATCATGGTTTGCTAGTAGTACTTCCATTGGTCTCCTTCGTATTTGTGCCAATTTTTGACAGTAACATAATATTTACGCATCTGAGCAGTGTAGTCTACTTGAAATTTGTGTTCCACTAAACTCATCGGGAGTCGTTTCGGGCCTCGAAACCAAAACCCATCAATTTATCTTTACCTTGTTCCCATCACATTCGAAAGTACTAGTGCTACAATTAAGTGCAAGCCTGCTCACACCTACTAGTACGTACCAAACCTGAACGTGTTCCCACTATGCAGGTATTAGTACTAGTGCTAGTACTTAGGTTATAAAAAGGGGAACTACATAACCGAAAATTACTCTACCTTTCCTCCTCATAAGTGCTTTTTCTTCGTCCGTCCTTGCCATGTCCGGTGCGCAGAGCTCTAGGTCGAGAACTACTCATAACAAGGGAGCGGCAACCAAGGCTGCGTAAAAAAAGAGGGCTCGGCGCCACGTAGAGACCTCGAAAGATCTCTCATGGTCTGGCGATGGCTCCTAGGAGCGCCCTAGCCGCGGAGGCGAACATGCCGAGCTGGCAGCGCTGGAGTCGTTATCCCTCAATGGCATGCCTGATCAGCTCAATAAGCACCTCAATAAGCAGAAGGAGTTCATCCACCTCTTGGTGGAGCTGTTGAAGGAGAGCCTCGACGACATGCCCGCTGAGCTCAATAAGCAGGGGGAGTTGACCATCGGCTTGGTGATGCTGCTAAAGAAGAGCATTGCCTCGGGGAAGAAGGCGACCAGCGAAATCCTGCAACTTTAGGAGGACAAGGCGAAGCTCTGCCACGAGCTCGACCTGCTAATGGAGAAGAACACCGGCTAGAAGAAGCTGCATGAGAGTAGTAGTTCCTCGATGAAGATGCTGCAGGCCCTCGTCATGGAACAGAAGGAGGAGTTGGCGAAGCTCCGCATCGAGCACCCGGCTACTGTCAAGGTACGTAATGCGGCCGTGGAACAGATGATGAAGGATCGCGTCGAGAAATCCCGCCTCATGGACAGAATGAAGATGATGGCGGAGGAGACGCGCAAGGAGATGGAGGTCATGGAGGCGATGAAGAAGAAGTTACAACTCCGCGGCGAATTAGATCATTTGGGGGTGATAATCTTCCTTCTTCTTTTGCTCCTGTGTTTCTTCTTTTGCTTCGGGTGTTTCGCCGCACGTGTCACATTCTCTGCGAGGCATGAATAGAACAATGCTAACAATGAGATGACTAGCAAATTAGATCATTTTTATCGCCATATGGCACTGGGCTGCCGTGTTTTGTGCTCCTCCGTCATAGTACTACTCTAGTGGAAAACTTGAGTATACCGCACGGTTCTTTGCTCCTCCTCAGGTCGTCGGCACATTTATACGAGCAGTCAAATCACAAGGCCCCACCTTCTAGCAGTAATGAGCCGTCAAATCACAAAGGCCCTCGCCTCTCGTGAAAAGGACCAAGCTAGACTGCCCCGCCCTCTAGCCTTTTAAAAAATGCATACACTTGTACAGTAGTAGTATCGATGGATTGCGCCATGGAGCAAAACTAACAAGATGAAATTAAAGAAAAAAAGTGGTACATATAGAGAGCGCTCGTCGCCAAATTATGCATATACTATATGACACTACCCACTATGAAGGTACTAGTAACATAGACTCGTCGCCAAATTATTCATATACTATATGACACTCTCCACTATGACCAGCCAAAGTCGAGGCACGGATACCAACGAGGGCCTGGTTGTGTCTATACTTGGACAACTCACCCGACTGCATGCGCACCAGGCAGACGAAGCTCGTGTCGTGTTGGTGCCGTGTGTGGCCCGCACATTAACCAAAACCTCGTGCCTCCATCTTAGCCTCCGCATTTTAAACTTCTCAATCTCAAGGCCAAGGAGCAACGTGAAACCTATGATAGAGCCAATCGGATGGTTGAGAACACTACAATTCGTAGATCAGATGCGTGTGTGAGAGAGGACGAGTGCGTGCGTGCACCTCTTCTCAGAGTACAAGTGTATGTGGGTGGCATCGACCTAGGGAGAAGTGATGGTGCGTGCGAGAAGTCCCGAGAGATAGGTGTAATGCGTCTGAAAAAAAGATTAGTCTATAGCTTGCCATGAGGCTATTCCTGTCGAACGCCAAGCGTAAGATATGTATCCGACGGTGCCAGTTTTTGCACGTACACAACAGTAGAAAAAGAACTAGTACCATGGCATATGCTACACCATGGCCGAGAAAATGTGCCAACGTTACGCCATCCGAGAATAGTGCCGCACTTCGAAACTAGAACCGTCAATAAATTTTGAGCACATCTCGTTAGATTCAAAATTACTACTACTACTACCACGCTATATTTAATTGCAAACCTATTCACACCGATCACAACCTAAACGGTTTCCCACTTAGGAGCGTATTAGTAGTACTCGGTTATAAATACTACTATGCTAAGATGACTGCACATTCCTCCTCAACTCCTCATCCACAAAAAACAATCAAGTCAATCAAGCCACGACCAACGTGAGTCCTGGGTCGAGAGATTTCCACCAGGGAGAGGTGAGCATGGAAGAGGAAGCACGAGAGATGTCCCGCCTCACTGCGAAAGTAGCTGACATGTCCCGCCGCGCCGCAGTAGCAACACAGAGGTCCCGCCGCGTTGTCGATGTAGCAGACTGGTCCGGCCACACCGCAGAAGCAGCAGAGATGTCCCGCTGCGCCCCCAAGCAGCACAGAGGTCCCGCCGCGCCGCGGCGGCCTGGGAAAATTTCTCGCGGGGAGGCGAGGAATCTTACAGGCGCATGCATGCGATGGTCCATAGCCAGATGGATCAGATCTCCGGCTGGGCTAGGTTGCAGGACGAGGCTACCGGTGTCATCCGGCAACTAGGGGAGGGCAATGTGAAGCTCCGGGGCGAGCGTGACCTGCTGAGGGCGAAGATCGCTGGAATGGCGAAGCAGGAGGAGGAGACCGCTGCCTTGTTGCAGAGGACATGCGTCATCATCAAGAAACTTATGGACGAGAATGCCATGCTCCGCATCGAGCACAACAGGCTGGTGGAGGAATCCATGGATGCTGCCAAGCAGCGTATTAAGGACATGAAACTGATGAAAGAGATCATCGCCCGTTGCGAGAACTAGTCTCCGCGACCTGCAGCGCATAAAGAAAGTAGAGATCAGCGAGCCAGATCATTGTATGCGTCTTCCTTCTTCTTTTGCCCTTGTGTATTTCGGGCGTAGCGGCATGTGGCTTTTTTAATTATCTTCATAATTATGTAAGACAATTATTATCCACTCACGTCGTCCTTATATATATTCATCAGTCTTGCTATAAGTCGTAGTAGATGCTATATAGGTCCGCCGGATCTTACATCAAGATCCGTGCAAAATTTTCTTTTCAGATTTTCTTTTTTCTCTCTTAAATCTCAGTCGAGTGAGATATTCCCACGCCATTAAACAAAGGCTCGGGTGCCATTAATAGAGACCTTGGGAGAGAGGTGGACGACAGATGGAGGTAAAAGGGCTCTCCTCCCGATAAGCACGCGCAGGGGTCTGATCGCACGCCTCCCATACTCAAATAGCTACCCTGCATGGTGCCTCCTAGCTAATAAAAAAGGGGACGTGTGGCGGCACGTAAATGGTAAATGGAACGCCCACGGTTTAAATAATACTTGTGTTTCCGATTGTAACGTGACAACACTTGTTCCAAAATGACTTTGTTGATTATTAATGTGTGCGCCTTCGCAAATCGGACAGCAAAATTACCACAGCATGTTGGTGCCGTGTCATGACACCAAGCCAAGTTTCAAGATTTTCATGCGTGTTTCGGATTTACAGGAATTAAAAAACCAAGTTTCTCAATGTTTCCAGCCGAGCCATGATGCCCAGATGTTTGAATTTCATTCCCATTTCTGGCATGGGACCTAGAAATTTACCCGAGGACACACATGTGATTTTTCAACCAGCTTTGGTGCACTGGAGCATGTGCTTGTATTTAGAATTTGAATTATGCACACAAAGGTGACACGTTCCCTCTCAGAACCACGAGCCTTCTTGAGAGAAGCTCCGGTTTGCAAGAAACTTATACCAAAACTTGTTCCTATTCTGCAATTTTTTTACCACAGTATGGTAGTACCATGACATGACACCATGCCAAGTTTCATGATTTTCAGGCGTGTTTTGGATTTACAAGAATTAAACCAAGCTTCTCAGTGTTCTCGGCCGAACCACGACGCCCAGATGTTTGAATTTCATTCCCATTTCTTGCATGGGACCTAGAAATTCACCCAAGGACACACATGTGATTTTTCAATCAACTTTCGTGCACGGGAGCATGTGCTTGTAGTTCAAATTTGAATTATGCACATTAAATGACCAGAAACTCAATTAATATATAAAAAAGGCCAAACGAACCCGGAATAATTCCAAAATTTAACAGGGCACTCATATAGTTCTATGTTGCCTCTGTAAAGAAAATCTGGGGGGAGGCAGCGTATATTGTTTTGCACGCAAAGGTATAAAGAAATAAATAAATTAGCATACGTATTTAATTCTTGTGTTCTTATTATTTATGCCACTAGTTGTGTATCACTAATCAGTTTTGCCATTAGAAGTTACAACTACTCAAAAAATGCCATCGATCCGTGAGATGCCTGCTCAAAAATGCAATTAGATATCTAAAAAATGCCATCGTTAAGTTAGATGTTTGCTCAGAAATGCCATTAGACATTGTTATTTTCATGTCAAACCCGTTGACCATGTTACGTGACAAAAATAAGCTGATTCTCACAATGATAAGTTAATGGTGTCCAGCACAACACACCCCTCAAATAGAACTAAGCAACCTGGAATTCTTTGACAAAACTAAGCACCCTGAAATTCTTTGACAACTAAACTGCTGGCTATATGATGTTGGCCATATATATTGTGCGTATATAGTGTGAAGAAACGAGTGGTAGTACTATACCAACTAAAAGATGAAATGTACGAAATATAACGAGAAGAAACATAACATAGTTCTGCTGGGGGCTCAGCACAACACACCCCTCAAATAAAGCTAAGCACACCAGAAATTAAACTAAGCACTAATCCGGTAGACACTGCATTAGAACCACCATGAGCAACGACACTGCCACCTTACTCGGAGTCCTCGTCCATGTCCTCGACTTCGTCCTTGACCCTCTTCCTCTTGGGTGATACTTCTTTGCTTGAACCGCACACTTGGCTCTTGCTCTTCATCCAACCCTTGTAGATATTGAAACAAAGGCAGCCATCCATTGCAGCGTAGTGGATGTGGTCTATATCTAGTACAGTCCACTGCCATGCATGATGAAACATGTGCGGAGGTTTATTTAGTTCACCGTACGAAGGATGAACCAGGGCTCATGCCAGGGTCATCATTGAAGGCTGATCAAGGGAGGGCACCAACCCTTCCTTCTGGAGGTCGAAGGGGTCGCCTACAATGAGGCCTATCCGACCCAGGATTTCTTTGTCGTTCCTAAAGTCTACAGTAACAAATTTGACTCTGCCGCCCTTGAGGAACTTCTTAAATTCCCCGCACTCAACGTCGGCATGGCATATGTGGTAGACCAAGCATAAGTCATGCATGCAAACCTGGATCACGGCGAGCTTCTTCTTCTCTGCCTCCTTTAGATTCTTCTCGCTTCCCAGGACTGTGGTGTACTCAACATCTAGCCCAACGACTCACTCATCATTTGAGTTTTCAAACATGCGTTTGAAGCAAGCAAGGCATTCTTTCATCGTTGCGGAATAATGGGTGTAGATGACGTTGAATTCATTGCCGGTGATGGTTCTAACCTTGTACTCACCACCGATCATGGAGATTTGGGACGCCATGGATTTGGGAGGAGGGTTAGGATTAGTGGAACTGCCGTAATGTGAAAGGACGGGACAACTAGGAGTGGTTTATCGATTATAAAAATGTCGAGTGGGGGGGGGGCGTGCGAATGGCAGGGTAGTGGCTTTCCTCGTGGATAAATTGATTCATGCACAGTACTATGGGGGCCCAATTAGATGTCATGTCTACTCGACGCCCAATTAAATGGCTTTCGATATCATGTCAAGCGTCGGGAAAATTACAGGTGATACGAAGCTTTCCATTCTCCCATGATACGGGCTTCCGAGAGCCCTTGGATCTGAGATCGAACGGTTGCATGGCGTGATTCTAGACCTATGGGTGAATATCCTATCCTGGAGGGTTATTCTGCAAATTTTCAGCAATTTAGCATGCGACCGTTCGATCTCAGATCCAAGGGCTGCCAACAGCCCGTATCATGGTTGCGCCTACCACAACCGTTGCCTTGCTCGCGCGGTCGCGCCCTTGGAGATTTAACACGGTGCGTTAGGCTATCTGATGTTGGCATGTCATACATAGTCATCACTTAGTCACAAGGTTAGCTATAAGAGTATTTTTTGTTTACTTCTCTCTATCTCTTTCTTCATAGTATTTATTGCATTTGCCAAGGAGTGACCTCTTCCAATGAAATGGTGCTTAGATGAGGTGCTATGGGCATTAAATGGCTTAGCAACTCAAGTCCCCAATGCATATGTGCTTAGTTTTTTGTTGCTAAGTTTGCTTCATCTAGGTACACGCGCTTATCACCGTTTCTTCCTGGGGTCACCAAACTAGTCTCTCTCTTCTTAATTAACTTGCCACATCAGACTCTATGCCTATGTGGAAGGCTTAGCACTTGTAGGATCAAGTACAATAGTGGGCTATAAGCCCGCTTTACATGGCATTTTTGCATATGTGGGGGAAAGTGTTGGGGAACATAGTAATTTCAAAAAATTTCCTACGCACACGCAGGATCATGGTGATGCATAGCAACGAGAGGGGAGAGTGTCGTCCACGTACCCTCATAGACCGTTAAGCGGAAGCGTTATGACAACGCGGTTGATGTAGTCGTACGTCTTCACGATCGACCGATCCTCAGTACCGAACGTACGGCACCTCCGCGTTCAGCACACGTTCGGCTCGGTGATGTCCCGCGAACTCATGATCCAGTAGAGCTCGGGGATGATTTTCGTCAGCACGATGGTGTGGTGACGATGTTGATGAAGCTACCGTAGCAGGGCTTCGCCTAAACACCACTATAGTACAACTGAGGTGGATTATGGTGGAGGGGGGCACCACACACGGCTGGGAGAGATCTTTGTGATCAACTTATGTGTCTAGAGGTGCCCCTGCCCCCGTATATAAAGGAACAAGGGGGGAGAAGCGGCCGGCCAGGAGGAGGCGCGCCAGGAGGAGTCCTACTCGCACCGGGAGTAGGACTCCCTCCTTTCCTAGTTAGAATAGGAGAAGGGGGAAGGAGGAGGGAGAGAGGAAGGAAAGGGGGGGGGGGCGCCGCCCCCCTCCTTGTCCAATTCAGACTAGAGGGAGAGGGGCGCGCGGCCTGCCCTGACAGCCCCTCCTCTCTTCCACTAAGGCCCATCTTGGCCCATTAAACCCTCGGGGGGGGGGTCCGGTAACCCCCGATACTCCGGTAAAATCCCGATTTCACCCGGAACACTTCCAATATCCAGATATAGGTTTCCAATATATAAATCTTTATGTCTCGACCATTTCGAGACTCCTCGTCATGTCCGTGATCACATCTGGGACTCCGAACTACCATCGGTACATCAAAACATATAAACTCATAAAACTGATCATCACAGAACTTTAAGCGTGCGGACCCTACGGGTTCGAGAACTATGTAGACATGACCGAGACACGTCTTCGGTCAATAACCAATAGCGGAACCTGGATGCTCATATTGGTTCCTACATATTTTACGAAGATCTTTATCGGTCAAACCGCACAACACTATACGTTGTTCTCTTTGTCATCGGTATGTTACTTGCCCGAGATTTGATCGTCGGTATCCAAATACCTAGTTCAATCTCGTTACCGGCGAGTCTCTTTACTCGTTCCGTAATACATCATCCCGTAACTAACTCATTAGTTATCAAGCTTGCAAGGCTTATAGTGATGTGTATTACCGAGAGGGCCCAAAGATACCTCTCCGACGATCGGAGTGACAAATCCTAATCTTGATCTATGCCAACTCAACAAGTACCATCGGAGACACCTGTAGAGAACCTTTATAATCACCCAGTTACATTGTGACATTTGGTAGCACACAAAGTGTTCCTCTGGTATTCGGGAGTTGCATAATCTCATAGTCATAAGAACATGTATAAGTCATGAAGAAAACGATCAAGCTATAAGCTAACGGAATGGGTCAAGTCAATCACATCTTCTCCTAATTGATGTGATCCCATGATCAAAATAACAACTCAATGTCTATGGTTAGGAAACTTAACCATCTTTGATCAATTGAGCTAGTCAAGTTAGAGGCAATACTAGTGACCACTATGTTTGTTCTATGTATTCACACATGTATTATGTTTCCGGTTAATACATTCTAGCATGAATAATAAACATTTATCATTGAAATAAGGAAATAAATATTAACTTTTATTATTGGCCTCTAGGCATTATTTCCTTCAGTCTCCCACTTGCACACTAGAGTCAATAATCTAGTTCACATCTTTATGTGATTAGTTCACATCTCCATGTGAATAGTACCCAAAGGGTTTACTAGAGTCTATAATCTAGTTCACATCGCTATGTGATTAACACCCAAAGAGTGATCATGTTTTTCTTGTGAGATAAGTTTAGTCTACGGGTCTGCAACATTCAGATCCGTATGTATTTCGCAAATTTCTATGTCTACAATGCTCTGCACATAGCTAATCTAGCTAATTGCTCCCACTTTCAATATGTATCCAGATTGAGACTTAGAGTCATCTAGATTGATGTAAAAAGCTTGCATCGACGTAACTCTTTACGACAAACTCTTTTATCACCTCCATAACCGAGAAATATTTCCTTAGTCCTCTAAGGATAATTTTGACCGCTGTCCAGTGATCTACTCCTAGATCACTATTGTACTCCCTTGCCAGAAAGATGCTAAGGTATACAATAGGACCGGTAAACATCATAGCATACTTTATAGAACCTATGACTGAGGCATATGGAATGACTTATCATTCTCTTTCTATTTTCTACTGTGGTCGGGTTTTTGAGTCTTTACTCAACTTCACACCTTGCAACACAGGCAAGAACTCCTTCTTTGGCTGTTCCATTTTGAACTACTTCAAAATCTTGTCAAGGTATGTACTCATTGAAATAACTTATCAAGCGTCTTGATCTATCTCTATAGATCTTGATGCTCAATGTGTAAGCAGCTTCATCAAGGTCTTTCTTTGAAAAACTCCTTTCAAATACTCCTTTATGCTTTCTAGAAAATTCTGCATTCTTTCCGATCAACAATATGTCATTCACATATACTCACTTTTCTTGTAAATACAGGATTCACTACAAGTCTGTATAAAACCATATGCTTTGATCACTTTATCAAAACATATATTCCAACTCCGAGATGCTTGCACCAGTCCATAGATGGATCGCTGGAGCTTGCTCACTTTGTTAGCACCTTTAGGATTGACAAAACCTTCTGGTTGCATCATATACAACTCTTCTTTAAGAAATCCATTAAGGAATGTAGTTTTGACATCCATTTGCCAGATTTCATAAAATGTGGGCAATTTGCTAACATGATTCGGACAGACTTAAGCATCGCTATACGAGTGAGAAAATCTCATCGTAGTCAACACCTTGAACTTTGTCAAAACCTTTTTCGACAAGTCTAGCTTTGTAGATCGTAACACTACTATCAGTGTCTGTCTTCCTCTTAAAGATCCATTTATTTTCTATGGCTTGCTGATCATCGGGCAAGTCAACCAAAGTCCACACTTTGTTCTCATACATGGATCAAATCTCAGATTTCATGGCTTCAAGCCATTTTGCGGAATCTGGGCTCATCATCGCTTCCTCATAGTTCGTAGGTTCATCATGGTCAAGTAACATGACCTCTAGAACTGGATTACCGTACCACTCTGGTGCGAATCTTGCTCTGGTTGACCTACGAGGTTCGGTAGTAACTTGATCTGAAGTTACATCATCATCATCATTAGCTTCCTCACTAATTGGTGTAGGAGTCACACAAACAGATTTCTGTGATGATCTACTTTCCAATAAGGGAGCAGGTACAGTTACCTCATCAAGTTCTACTTTCCTCCCACTCACTTCTTTCGAGAGAAACTCCTTCTCTAGAAAGGATCCATTCTCAACAACAAATATCTTGCCTTTGGATCTGTGATAGAAGGTGTAACAAACAGTTACTTTTGGGTATCCTATGAAGACGCACTTCTCTAACTTGGGTTTGAGCTTATCAAGATGAAACTTTTTCACATAAGCATCGCAACCCCAAACTTTAAGAAACGATAGCTTAGGTTTCTTGCTAAACCACAGTGCATACGGTGTCATCTCAACGGATTTAGATGATTCCCTTTTTAATGTGAATGCAGTTGTCTCTAATGCATAACCCCAAAACTATAGTGGTTAATCGGTAAGAAACATCATAGATTACACTATACCCAATAATAGTACGGTTATGACATTCGGACACACCATTATGCTGTGGTGTTCCAGGTGGCACGATTTTGTGAAACTATTCCACATTGTTTTAATTGAAGACCAAACTCGTAACTCAAATATTTGTCTCTGCGATCAGATCGTAGAAACTTTATTTTCTTGTCACGATGATTTTCCACTTCACTCTGAAGTTTTTGAACTTTTCAAATGTTTCAGACTTATGTTTCATCAAGTAGATATACCCATATCTGCTCAAATCATCTGTGAAGGTCAGAAAATAACGATACCCGCCGCGAGCCTCAACACTCATCGGACTGCATACATCAGTATGTATTATTTCCAATAAGTCAGTTGCTCGCTCCATTGTTCCGGAGAACGGAGTCTTAGTCATCTTGCCCATAAGGCATGGTTCGCAAGCATCAAGTGATTCCAAAATCCCATCAGCATGGAGTTTCTTCATGTGCTTTACACCAATATGACTAAACGGCAGTGCCACAAATAAGTTGCACTATCATTATTAACTTTGCATCTTTTGGCTTCAATATTATGAATATGTGTATCACTACGATCGAGATCCAACAAACTATTTTTCATTGGGTGTATGACCATCGAAGGTTTTATTCATGTAAACAGAACAACAATTATTCTCTGACTTTAATGAATAACCGTATTGCAATAAACATGATCAAATCATATTCATGCTCAACGCAAACCAAATAACATTTATTTAGGTTAACACTAATCCCGAAAGTATAGGGAGTGTGCGATGATGATCATATCAATCTTGGAACCACTTCCAACACACATCGTCACTTCACCCTTAACTAGTCTCTGTTCATTCTGCAACTCCCGTTTCGAGTTACTACTCTTAGCAACTGAACTAGTATCAAATACCGAGGGGTTGCTATAAACACTAGTAAAGTACACATCAATAACATGTATATCCAATATACCTTTGTTCACTTTGCCATCCTTCTTATCCGCAAAATACTTGGGGCAGTTCTGCTTCCAGTGACTAGTCCCTTTGTAGTAAAAGCACTTAGTCTCAGGCTTAGGTCCAGACTTGGGCTTCTTCACTTGAGTAGCAACTTGCTTGCCGTTCTTCTTGAAGTTCTCCTTCTTCCCTTTGCCCTTTTCTTGAAACTAGTGGTCTTGTCAACCATCAACACTTGATGCTTTTCTTGATTTGTACCTTCATTGATTTCAGCATCACGAAGAGCATGGGAATCGTTTCCTTTATCCCTTGCATATTATAGTTCATCACGAAGTTCCAGTAACTTGGTGATAGTGACTAGAGAACTCTGTCAATCACTATCTTATCTAGAAGATTAACTCCCACTTGATTCAAGTGATTGTAGTACTCATACATTCTGAGCACATGCTCACTAGCTGAGCTATTCTCCTCCATCCTGTAGGCAAAGTGGTTGTCAAAGGTCTCATACCTTTCGACATGGGCATGAGTCTGAAATATTAATTTCAACTCCTGGAACATCTCATATGCTCCATGGCGTTCAAAACGTCTTTGAAGCCCCGATTCTAAGCCGTAAAGCATGGTGCAGTGAACTTTCAAGTAGTCATCATACCGAGCTTGTCAAACGTTCATAACGTCTTCTTTTGCTCCTGCAATAGGTCTGTCACCTAGCGGTGCATCAAGGACATAATTCTTCTGTGCAGCAATGAGGATAATCCTTAGATCACGGATCCAATCCACATCATTGCTACTATCATCTTTCAACATAGTTTTCTCTAGGAACATAACATAAATAAAACGGGGAAGCTAAACGCGAGCTATTGATCTACAACATAGATATGCTAATACTACCAGGACTAAGTTAATGATAAATTAAAGTTCAATTGATCATATTACTTAAGAACTCCCACTTAGATAGACATCTCTCTAATCATCTAAGTGATCACGTGATCCAAATCAACTAAACCATAACCGACCATCACGTGAAATGGAGTAGTTTTCAATGGTGAACATCATTATGTTGATCATATCTACTATATGATTCTCGCTCGACCTTTCGGTCTCAGTGTTCCGAGGCCATATCTTCATAATGCTAGGCTCGTCAAGTTTAACCCGAGTATTATGCGTGTGCAAAACTGGCTTGCACCCGTTGTAGATGGACGTAGAGCTTATCACACCCGATCATCACGTGGTGTCTGGGCACGACGAACTTTGGCAACGGTGCATACTCAGGGAGAACACTTTTATCTTGAAATTTAGTGAGAGATCATCTTATAATGCTACCATCAATCAAAGCAAAATAAGATGCATAAAAGATAAACATCACATGCAATCAATAAAGTGATATGATATGGCCATCATCATCTTGTGCTTGTAATCTCCATCTCCGAAGCACCGTCATGATCACCATCGTCACCGGCGTGGCACCTTGATCTCCATCATAGCATCGTTGTCGTCTCGCCAACTATTGCTTCTACGACTATCGCTACCGCTTAGTGATAAAGTAAAGCAATTACAGGGAGATTGCATTGCATACAATAAAGCGACAACCATATGGCTCCTGCTAGTTGCCGATAACTCCATACAAAACATGATCATCTCATACAATAAAATATAGCATCATGTCTTGACCATATCACATCACAACATGCCCTGCAAAAACAAGTTAGACGTCCTCTACTTTGTTGTTGCAAGTTTTACGTGGGTGCTACGGGCTAAGCAAGAACCATTCTTGCCTACGCATCAAAACCACAACGATAGTTCGTCAAGTTAGTGCTGTTTTAACCTTCTCAAGGACCGGCGTAGCCACACTCGGTTCAACTAAAGTGGGAGAAACTGGCACCCGCCAGCCACCTGTGTGCAAAGCACGTCGGTAGAACCAGTCTCGCGTAAGCGTACGCGTAATGTCGGTCTGGGCCGCTTCGTCCAACAATACCACCGAACCAAAGTATGACATGCTGGTAAGCAGTGTGACTTGTATCGCCCACAACTCACTTGTGTTCTACTCGTGCATATAACATCAACGCATAAAACCTGGCTCGGATGCCACTGTTGGGGAACGTAGTATTTCAAAAAAATTCTACGACACACGCAGGACCATGGTGATGCATAGCAACAAGAGGGGAGAGTGTCGTCCATGTACCCTCGTAGACCGTTAAGCGGAAGCGTTATGACAACGCGGTTGATGTAGTCGTACATCTTCCCGATCAACCGATCCTCAGTACCGAATGTACGACCCTCCGCGTTCAGCACACGTTCAGCTCGGTGATCCCGGGAACTCACAATCCAGTAGAGCTTGGGGGAAGAGTTTTGTCAGCACGACGGCGTGGTGACGATGTTGATGAAGCTACCGCAGCAGGGTTTTGCCTAAACACCGCTACAGTATGATCGAGGTGGGATTATGGTGGACGGGGCACCGCACACGGCTGGGAAGATCTTTGTGATCAACTTGTGTGTCTAGAGGTGCCCCCTGCCCCAGTATATAAAGGAGCAAGGGGGAGAGGCGGCCGACCAGGAGGAGGCGCGCCAGGAGGAGTCCTACTCCCACCGGGAGTAGGACTCCCTTTTTCCTAGTTAGAATAGGAGAAGGGGGAAGGACGAGGGAGAGAGGAAGGAAAGGGGGGCGCCGCCCCCCTCCTTGTCCAATTCGGACTAGAGGGAGAGGGGGCGTGCGGCCTGCCCTGGCAGCCCCTCCTCTCTTCCACTAAGGCCCATCTTGGCCCATTAAACCCCCCCCCCCCGGGGGGGGGGGTTCCGATAACCCCCGGTACTCTGGTAAAATCCTGATTTCACCCGGAACACTTCCGATATCCAAATATAGGCTTCCAATATATAAATCTTTATGTCTCGACCATTTTGAAACTCCTCTTCATGTCCGTGATCATATCCGGGACTCCGAAATACCTTTGGTACATCAAAACATATAAACTCATAAAACCGATCGTCACAGAACTTTAAGCGTGCGGACCCTACGGGTTCGAGAACTATGTAGACATGACCGAGACACGTCTCCGGTCAATAACCAATAGCGGAACCTGGATGCTCATATTGGTTCCTACATATTATACGATGATCTTTATCGGTCAAACCGCACAACACTATACGTTGTTCTCTTTGTCATCGGTATGTTACTTGCCCGAGATTTGATCGTCGGTATCCCAATACCTAGTTCAATCTTGTTACCGGCGAGTCTCTTTACTCATTCCGTAATACATCATCTCGTAACTAACTCATTAGTTATCATGCTTGCAAGGCTTATAGTGATGTGTATTACCGAGAGGGCCCAAAGATACCTCTCCGACGATCGGAGTGACAAATCCTAATCTTGATCTATGCCAACTCAACAAGTACCATCGGAGACACCTGTAGAGCACCTTTATAATTACCCAGTTACGTTGTGACGTTTGGTAGCACACAAAGTGTTCCTCCGGTATTCGGGAGTTGCATAATCTCATAGTCATAAGAACATGTATAAGTCATGAAGAAAGCAGTAGCAGTAAACATACGATCAAGTGCTAAGCTAATGGAATGGGTCAAGTCAATCACATCATTCTCCTAATGATGTGATCTCATTGATCAAATAACAACTCATGTCTATGGTTAGGAAGCTTAACCATCTTTGATCAATGAGCTAGTCAAGTAGAGGCATACTAGTGACACTATGTTTGTCTATGTATTCACACATGTATTATGTTTCCAGTTAATACAATCCTCTACATGGTGGAGCATCGGGATCGGGAGAGGCGCGTTAATACAATTCTAGCATGAATAATAAACATTTATCATAATATAAGGAAATAAATAATAACTTTATTATTGCCTCTAGGCATATTTCCTTCAGGGGGTTCAAAGGGGTAGCGTGGCGCCTCTAGAGCGTCTAGGCCGTTGAGGGGAGAAGCAGACAGGGTGGAGGTGGCGCTGCGTGTGCGTGCGTGCCGCGGGCACACGCCTCGCGTCCTTCTGGCGCGAGGTGGGATACGGTGGCGACACTGGTGGGCTGGGCCAGGTAGGTGGGCCGCCAGGTAAGAAGAGGCCCAGGTAAGTGCTTTCTGTTTCTGTCTTTATTTTTCTGTTCTATTTTTCTATTTTGCAGTTTGTTTGTGATTTAGTTCTAATACCAAATCACTTTTAAACTTCATGAAAATAATTGTGTGAACTAAGTGGACTTATCCAAAGCCACACAACAATTTTCGGAATTATTGAACATATATTTAATATATATAAATATAAATTCAAATCAAATAATTATTGAATTAACTCAAAAGCCCAAAATAAATATTTCTGGGATTCCAAAAATATTGATTTGAATTTTACCTCTTACCAATATTTTTATAGACTAAAATGAACATTTTCTTGGGTTCATTTGATGCAATTCTTAATTTGGCCATTTTTTAAAAGATTGCTAAGGCTTGAGCATTTCCTCAATTTAGCTTTGTGAAAACCAAAATGATGACATGATGAAATGCAATGACAAACAAAGGCTAATGCTAGGGCTGTGACAAGGACGGATGCAAGACCGCAGGGGAGGACACGGTCGTGGTGGCGAGCCGGTGGGCGGTGGCGCCACACAGACCTTGCATCCGGCATGGGGCCATGTGTGCCAAAGTGCCTACCTCAGTGCTCCGGGTCAGGGGTAGAGGCAACAGTTGGTTTTAAATTTCTGTCGACCGTCGATCACATTCCGCTTGCTGTTGGCCTCCACACCACACACGTACAACACAAGTAAGTTAATTTGGCTACTTGGCTTCTTATTTAAGCATATTATAAAATTACGCATTTGTTTACACTTTGCTATGAATTCATGGATTATTTAAACAAGGGCAAATGATAATTATCTAAAGTTATTAAGTAGTGTAATACATTATTATTGGTTGCAATTTGCGATGTGAATTTGCAATGTGGGGATATTTGTGAATTATTAATTCATCCCAACGAGCATTACTTAAAATTTTGTACTTTAAATTTGAGGATGTAAACCAAGTTGTTAGCCTTCAAAAATTTGAATACACACTCCTCAAATCCTGGGCCCGCCCCTGCTCCATGGTCTTCCGCCAGATCACTGCCCTCCTGGTAGTTGCTCGCAACATCACCGCTGATGTCTTGGTCCATCGGAGCATGGTGAAGGTTTGGGTCCAAAATTTCTCCGTTGTAGCATGAGCTTGTGCCGACCTCCGGCCACCCCTGTATGCTATACTTACCCTTGTCGTGTTAACCGTGACTTAATGAAAATGTTCAGGGTTGGCTTTTCAAAAGAAACTCTCTTTATTAATCTACATGTGCAAAAGAAAAATCAAAATCAAAATAAATATCATGTTTGCTACTCCCTCGTTGAACTGCAAAAACGTCTTATATTTGATACAGAGATAGTATTTGACAGGCGCCAATCACCTTCTCCAAAGGGCAGCAGCGGAGCTCTTCAGGCCGAGCAGGAGGCGAGCTCAAGCTAGAGATCGCTGCGAAGCCCGAGTCGAGTTGGCGGCTTGACAAGTGCAGACGAGGGGCCTTTTAGTATTTGATTCAAGCTCGGATTAAATGGAGCCATGAGACGGTGACGCGGCCGAGAGGCCCCGACATGAACTCGCTAGAGGCGAGGCAGGGGGTGGCACGGAGGTCGGAGGAGGAAGATGAATGGCATCCGTTGGATTTGAATCCAGTGGCAAATTTGACTGAACGGCAAAATATATCAGGCATGGTGACGGATAGCCGCGCCCAATAAACACCATCATATGGTGACAAATTCTTTCCAGATCGTTACATCGCTCTCTTTCTGGTTATAATAAGAGAATCTACACATAAGTGATAAGCCCACACAATTCCATCATATAGTACACGTCGATAACCCATGGATAAATTTGCAGACAAAATCATGCGCAGCGGAGATGAGAACTTGGAATACAGACAATGCGCAGCGGAGATGAGAACTTGGAATACAGACAGATGCATGAGACGGCAATCTGAATTCTTAACAGGGCATTTGAACCGGTCACTCTTGGCGTCTTCAGGACGTCACTCGGATATTCTCCGCTTATCCCATCAGTGAAAATGTCATGGACGATGACGTGTTTAGAAAGGTCTAATCCGCCTGCACTCCCCAGGGAAAGAAACAAATAACTGCCGAAACAGCACATGTTTGCCCAAAACTTGTCTCCTCTGTAGCTTCCAGTCGGCCTTCTGGGCTGCATCTCGAAAAACTAGCTAAAAAACATACGCGCTTTCGCCCTCAAAATCCGAGAACAAACCGCCCAGCTGCCGTGCCGAAAGCCCGCACAATGCGGTACGGCGCAGCTGTTAGCTTTGGCCAAAATTTGATGAGAAATGAGCACATGAGTTCTGATAGCACATGAGTTTGCATTCTATCTCTTTGGACGCTCCTTCTTGGACACAAGTGCATCAGCAAACTGGTGCAGGTGCAAACAAACGCCCCGAGCTGGTTGCGGACAGTCTAGACATCGACAACCTCGAGTTTTTATCTGCAGTCCGAAAAGGCATATGCTCGAATTATGCCCCAGTTATTCCAAGACACCCGCATTGGTTATGTAAGCACTCATTAACATATTATTATGCACATCAAAATTTTCTTGATCTTAACTACATATTCAACTATTTTGAGGAATCATATCACCTCCAGGATGCCAGAAATATTAGTTAACTGGCAGCTTTGGGGATCTCTCAAGTGAGATCCTGGACATTATTAACGGACCGGGTTGCCAGATACATCTAAGTCAAGGTGAAGGAAATAATTGAGTTGTTTCACACAAAAAACTATGCAAAAGATCATTAATGTATCACATGCTCTCTCTCTATTCCAACAGAACCAACAGCCATATTATTTCGAGCCGTTCATTCTCCAATGAAAAATGAACTTGGCAGCACACTTAACCCTGCCAAAACTAAAGCAAACACTGCCACATAAAAGTGATGTAATATGCTAATGTATACCTTGACCAACTCGGCATATTTTGTTTTCAACCTTGAGAGGACCTACGTTTATTGTTTCACACCATTTTTGGAAACATGTTCGTCAGCACCTACATGTAAACATGCACACAGGTATGCAACACCTACGCCTATAATACCATGCCATCTATGCACCTCCTCTTTCATGGTTCCCTGCTGCAAAAGCGCAACCAAGTCCACCGGAAACAATGGCCACAGCCTATGATGAAGACCACTCCATTTCACCATCTCAGAATGACGATACAGATGATAGGAGGAGCACCATCCCAGCAGCTAGTGCTGATGAGAAGCCATTCCCGTTCTTCGGGCTGCTCTGCTACGCTGATAAGGTGGACTGGCTCCTCATGGCCTTGGGAACCGTCGGGTCTGCCATCCATGGCATGGCATTCCCGATCGGATATCTCCTTCTCGGAAAAGCACTTGATGCCTTCGGAACCAACATAAATAATCAGGAGGCCATGGTCCATGCATTGTACAAGGTAAACATGCATCCACATATTACCCTCCTGAACTTGGGTTGTATTGGTCTACAATTGCTTTTAACACCATTGTTTTTTCCTCCTTGATGCTTGAAGGTGGTTCCGTATGTGTGGTACATGGCGGCAGCTACTTTTCCTGCTGGAATGGTTGGTAAGTCAAGACTCAAGGGACCTTTAGTTTCTTCGATGTTGCATGTTGCATGTTTGGTAAAAAGAAATGATAACAAGCCACACACTATTTGCATTCTCCTGTAGTGGTTCAAAGAGGAACTAATATGGAGAGACAAGAATGGAAAATATAGACTCCACAACTTCTTTAAATATTTTCCATTGATTTATGGTCTGATTTTATACACTTGCTCCTGGATTGCTCAAAAGAGAACTTTTTTTATGGTCGCACGTTTGCCCAATCCCTAGTGCTTCAAAATCCATGATTTTTTAAAGGACATAAAAGCACATCCTAAAATCTAACAGAAGTACACTAATGTGCAGGATGAATGATATATTAGAAACATAATACTCCCTCCATTCCATAATAAGTGTCATGGTTTTAGTTCAAATTTGAACTAAAACCACAACACTTATTATGAAATGGAGGGAGTACTTGGTTATGTTCGAAAAAAAATGAGAATTAAGGAGATCTAATGGTAGCAATATTGGCTGGCAAAACATTGCTTACATTTCCCCTGATAAACTGGCTGCAGAGATCTCCTGCTGGATATACTCGAGTGAGAGGCAGTTAGCATGCATGCGGCTGGAATATCTGAGATCAGTTCTCAATCAAGAGGTTGGTGCCTTCGACACAGACTTGACCACTGCAAACATCATCACCGGGGTAACCAACCACATGAATGTCATACAAGATGCAATTGGTGAGAAGGTAATGCATTTCACAATCATATTGAACAATAACTGTATGATTTCTAAAGTCCTGTGGAGAAGTTGCATCTGAGCTCAATTTTCTGCAGCTTGGTCATTTCGTCGCAAGCTTCTCCACTTTCTTTGCTGGTATAATAATTGCATTTGCCAGCTGCTGGGAAGTCGCGATGCTCTCCTTCCTGGTTATTCCTCTGATCCTCGCTATTGGAGCCACATATACGAAAAAGATGAATGTCATATCATTGTCACGTAATGCTATTGTCTCACAAGCAACATCTGTCGTAGAACAGGTAACCACGTAGATGAGTCAACTCTCCGTACCTGAAGCTAGGTTATTTGAATAAACAGAAATATAAAAAATAAAAATGTTATCAGAATTTTTTTTAACTTTGTAATCCTTGTTTGCATTTGTGGGCAGACTTTGTCACATATCAAGACTGTCTTCTCCTTTGTCGGAGAGAACTGGGCCATGGAATCCTTTGTGCAGTGCACAGACAATCAATACAAACTAAGCAAGAAGGAGGCGGTGATAAAGGGAATAGGGCTGGGCTTGTTCCAAACAGTGACCTTTTGTTCATGGGCACTGATGGTTTGGATTGGGGCAGTTGCAGTAAGCAACAGGGCAGCAACAGGAGGTGGCACGATAGCTGCCATCATGAGCATCCTCTTTGGCGCAATGTAATAAAACTACACCCTATCTGATTGCTTCAATCGCCAAAACTATTTTCATTCAAATATGATTTTTTGCAAGGTACATAGGTAGTATACATGCATATTCTTTCCTTTTCCATGAATTATAATCAATAGACTTGACTGATTTCACCACATGGAGTGCAGATCAATTACCTACGCTGCACCAGATCTTCAGACCTTTAATCAAGCAAAGGCTGCAGGAAAAGAGGTCTTCAAGGTGATCAGAAGGAATCCATCCATAAGTTACGGAAAAGGTGGAGCGATATTAGAAAAGGTTTATGGAGAGATCAAACTGCATGGGGTGCATTTCGCCTATCCCTCCCGCCAGGATAAGCCAATTCTCCAAGGATTCTCACTGTCAATCCCCGCAGGAAAAGTCGTTGCTCTGGTAGGAAGCAGCGGCTGTGGGAAGAGCACAGTTATTTCACTACTTCAAAGGTTCTATGATCCAACCTCAGGTAGGCAACTGTATGTGTGATCTAAGTCAATAAGTATATATTATTAAAGTTCTATGTCAGAATTAAAGTTAGAATTTGGCTGTTATCAATTAAAATGCCTATGTACTTGCAAGCTAAACTAGTCATAATATTTCAGTCAGTGATGAGACATAATGTTGCAGGTGACATATTCATTGATGGCCACAGTATTAAGAAACTAGATCTGAAATCCCTGCGGAGAAATATAGCTTCAGTATCTCAGGAGCCATCGCTGTTTTCTGGTACTATCAAGGACAACTTAAGGATTGGTAAAATGGATGCAACTGATGAAGAGATAATTGAAGCAGCAACAACAGCTAATGTGCATTCATTCATATCTAAACTTCCCAATGAATACTTGACAGAGGTACGTATGTGTTCAGCAAGGAATGCAAGAAAAGGGTAATTCTGTATATTTGACTTAAGGCTAGCTACTTTCTGCACTTAAACATGAATTGTCTTCCTTTATGGTTTTTATTAGGACACGAAAAGGTTAAGACCATTGAAAGTTAGAACAAAAACATTGTGATACTATTACAATGACAATATTTTTTTTTTCATCAGACTTGTAATTGGCGCTTTGACAATGACGTGGCACTATTATGATCATGCCAATTGCATTGCCTTTTATCAGACTCATAGTTGGCACTTTGTCAACAACGTTCTGTTAATAATTTTACTCCCTCCGATCCATATCAATTGTTGCTGACTTTGTACTAAATCAGTTAAGTCAGCGACAATTAATATGGATCGGATGGAGTATATTACAATGGAATTGGCTGGTAAAGTAAATACTCCCTCTGTCCCAAAATTCTTGTCTTAGATTTGTCTAAATACGGATGTATCTAGTTACGTTTTAGTGTTAGATACATCCATATCTAGACAAATCTAAGACAAGAATTTTGGGACGGAGGGAGTAGATAATAATGAGTAGTATGCAAATGACCTTCCAATAGTAATACAGCATATGAATTTCCAAATTTAAACATGAAAGACACACAGAGCTTTGGCTGAAAATCAAATGTGCATACAACTTGCAATGGAAGCCAGAACAACAGAAGTAGAGGTTAGTAGAAAAAAAATCACAATAAATCCATTTTAGTTGTACAGTTAATAAACCAAGCACAATGAATGCCTATTCCAAGGAACCATTTGAAAGTTCAAGATAAATCATAGAACTCCTGTTATCTTATGATCAAGAAAATTCCAAGAATAAAGTACAATGAGTAGTCGATATATCCGCCTATGTCTTCTAGGCTGGTAGGAACTGGATCCCTACCAGGGCATGGTCTCAGGTTGTAGGGGTGGAAGGAGGGATGGCGTGAAGGAAGGCGTGGTCGCCGGCGCTGGGGCGCCGTCGTTGCGTGCGCGCACGAGAGAGAGAGAGGGCGCAGGGGCGGCGGCTAGGGTTAGGTCTCTCGGCTCCCTAAGGAAGCCGAGCAAATATGATTGCTTCTTCCTTAATCCCAAACGGGTCCTTACATGAGTTTATATAATCCTCCTAATAAGATAATTGGGCTAAGCCCCTACTAATGATAAGATAAACTGGGCCACAACTAACTGGGCTAAGCCCCTAATATGCCGGTCATAAAATCTCTCCCCGCCTGCACAAACAGCTCGTCCTCGAGCTGGAAGGCGGGAAAGATCAACGGTCGCCAAACACCTCCGCGTCAACTGGGGTGGGCTGGTCGCCGAGCACGGCGGCGGCGGGGTCCTCCTCAATGTAGTCTGCAGCCTCCAGGTAGAAGAGTCATGGGCAGACGTGGTCCGATACGTAGGGCTCGTCGCAGTTGAAGCACAGCCCTTGACGGCGACGCTCGAGTTGCTTGGCCGGGGTGAGCCGGCGGAATGGGCGTGCCGCAACCGCGGTGAGGGGCGCCGCGGAAGCCTGGGCAGGCCGACCCTGCGCGGAAACTTCCGGCCAGGGTGGTGGCCCAGCGGCCCGGGGCGGTGGCGCCTGCTGGATGGCCACCGCGCGACGCTCGAACGCGCGGGCATAGTACATGGACGTCTGGAGGTCTTGTGGCCCGCGCATCTCCACGTCCACGCGGATGGTGTCTGGTAGGCCGCCGACGAAGAGCTCAGCCCGCTGACGAGTCGAAACGCCGGGGGTGTGGCACGCCAGTGCCTCGAAGCAGTCGGCGATGTCTTGCACCGAGGTGAGGAACGGAAGACGCCCAAGCTCTGCCAGACGGCTCCCGCGTATAGGCGGATCGAAGCGCAAGAGGCACAAATTGCGGAAGCGCTCCCATGGTGGCATGCCGCCCTCGTCCTGTTCGAGGGCATAGCACCACGTCTGCGCGGCTCCTCGGAGATTATACGAGGCGATCCAGGTGCGGTCGGACGCGAGCATGCGCTGTCCCATGAAAAATTGGTCGCATTGGTTGAGCCAGTTCAGGGGGTCGACGGTGCCGTCGTAGGTCGCGAACTCCAGCTTGGAAAATCTCAGCGGCGTCTGGACGTGGACGACGGGCGGGTGCGCCTCGTCAGCACGGAGCAGCGAGGATGACGGGGCCGAGTAGGCGGGCATCAGGGTGCCGCCCTGGAACAGGGGCCCATCGACGCCGGCGAAGGGCTCGGCGGAGCCCGAGGACCCGCCAAACGGCATGGCTGGGTGCGTCGCCGGCGGGGGCAGCACGTGCGGCCCGACTGAGGCCGTCGTGTAGACCGGCTTAAGGGACCCAGCAAGCCAGGCCGGTAACGGGGACGACGACGGGGGAAACGGGATCTAGTGGATGGGCACCCCCGGGCCAGTCGTCGGGATGCTCAGGGCCACGGTCGCCGGTGGCGGCGGCTGCAACTGTTGCCCCTACTGCATGGTGGAGGCGCCGGGGTTCGTCGCTAGTGGCGGCTGCCACGGCAGCTACTGCATGGCGGTGGCGATGGGGGTTGCCGAGGATGGCGGCTGCCACGGCGGCGGGACGGTGGCGAAGGGCACAGGCGGCTGCGGCCCATAGGATCTCGTGAGGAACGTGTAGATGCCTGTGACCGCCTGGGTGATATCCCATATGGCAGCCGTCATCTCCTCCGGGGTGAAGACGACGGGGACGGGCGGGGGCGGAGGTGACTGGCACCGGCAAGAGCGGGGCACTGGCCATGGTGGCCATCGGGGCGGTCGTCGCGGTTGGCAGCGGGAGGGTCGGGGTGGGCGGCGGCAAGGACATGATCACACCGAAGCTATCTGATACCAAATTGGTAGGAACCGGATCCCTACCAAGGCATGGTCTCAGGTTGTAGGGGTGGAAAGAGGGATGGCGTGGAGGAAGGCGTGGTCGCTGGCGCTGGGGAGCCGTCATTGCGTGCGCGTGCACGAGAGAGATGGCGTAGGGGCGACGGCTAGGGTTAGGTCTCCCGGCTCCCTAAGGAAGCCGAGCAAATATGATTGCTTCTTGCTTAATCCCAAAACAGGTCCCTACACGAGTTTATATAATCCTACTAATAAGATAATTGGGCTAAGCCCCTAATAACGATAAGATAAACTGGGCCACAACTAACTGGGCTAAGCCCCTAATATGCCGGTCAGAACATAGGCATAGCCGGTCCCAAGCCCGGGTAAAGGAGGAGGGTTGTGATAGGCTTGGCGAGCCAACGTAAAAACTAGCCAGTCCCATAGGTATGAAACCCATTTGAGCGAGAGTGGTACTAGGATGGGTGACCTCCTGGGAAGTCCTCGTGAAAGGGTTTCATATCTAAGGGTTGTGATAGGCTTGGCGAGCCAACGTAAAAACTAGCCAGTCTTTTGGGTATGAAACCCATTTGGGCGAGAGTAGTACTAGGATGGGTGACCTCCTGGGAAGTCCTCGTGAAAGGGTTTCATATCTAGCCTACCCCAACTTGTTTGGGATAAAAGGCTTCGTAAGTAGGTAAGTAAGTAAGAAGTTCAAAAATATATGTGACAGAACTTGATCTTGTTGGAGAATCATGGGTGGTTCTGTAATAGTTCATTATGTATATCAAGTTTTTTTTAAAGAACTCCCCTTGTGCCTTACAACATCTTGGTTCATCAGGTAGGAGAAAGAGGTGTGCAGTTGTCAGGAGGCCAGAAACAAAGAGTAGCTATTGCAAGGGCAATGCTGAAGGATCCACCAATTCTCCTTCTGGATGAAGCGACAAGTGCCCTTGATTCAGAGTCAGAAAAGCTAGTGCAGGATGCACTTGAGAGAGCCATGCATGGAAGGACAGTTATACTGATAGCCCACAGGATGTCCACAATTGTAAATGCTGACACCATTGTTGTCGTAGAGAATGGAAGTGTGGCACAGACCGGGACACATCAAGAGTTGCTCGAGAAAAGCACATTCTACTCAAACGTATGCAGCATGCAAAATATTGAGAAGGAATCTGGAAAGATGGTAGCAAGGTAACTTAACTTTAGCCAAGGGAAAGCTTTGCTTCACCAACGTTTTATTCTTGCTGAAAAAACAGTATATGCATGTTAGGTATTTCATGATGTGCTCTGCTAAGTAGTGCACATTTACCCCATAAGAAACTAGTAAACGGTGCAGTTGATACCGTTGATGTGTTTTCTAGTTCAGTTGATTCAACTGCATTTTTTTGCGTAGTTGACTTGATGCAGTTGATTCACGTGTCTCAACTGTACCACTTACAAGTTAAGACATTGGTAAACGTTTACTCCGGAGTTGTGCCCTTAATGATTACTAGCTAAAGATTTTCCAAAATGTAACTGAACTCACTTTTACCAAGATGCTGATAACAAGAATTTGTATACCATTTTTAAGGGTTAGGTGATGCTCACAAAATCTACGGCACAGAAGTTAAGTGATAATATAGCAAGTAGGATTACTCCATAAGAATTTACTAATCTGTTTACGTTGATTTATGAAACAGCCCTTCTGATAAAGTAATAGAAGAACAAACTGATGAAGCATACAACAGACAGCCCTCCATGAAGCAAGGACAACAGAACAAACTAGAACCAATAAACTCAAAGCAATCAAAGCAAGAGGTCAGAACGGAAATACCTCCTTTCTTCAGAATTTGGTATGGGCTACGTAGAGACGACATTGCAAAACTTCTATTAGGATCCTCAGCAGCGGCCATCTCTGGAATCTCAAAGCCCTTGTTTGGTTACTTCATCATGACAATTGGCGTGGCATACTATGATCAAGATGCAAAAAGAAAAGTCAGCAAATATTCTTTGATTTTCTTCGGGGCTGGGATGGTCACACTGGCCAGTAGCATCTTGCAGCACTACATTTATGGCGTTATTGGAGAAACGGCAATGAAAAACCTAAGAGAGGCCCTCTTTTCATGTATGCCATATGAAAACTTTCTTCACTGGTCTTGTCAATATCTTGCACGAGTTTTCATTGTTCACAATATGACAAGTTTTTTTTGTTTTAATACACTGCAGCTGTGCTCCGAAATGAGCTTGGTTGGTTTGAAAAGCCAAAGAATGGTGTAGGATCTCTTACCTCACGCATTGTCAGTGACACATCAACAGTAAAGAGCATCATATCTGATAGGATGGCAGTCATTGTGCAATGCATCTCTTCAATCCTGATAGCAACAACGGTAAGCATGTTCGTCAACTGGAGGATGGGTTTAGTATCATGGGCAGTCATGCCATGCCATTTCATCGGCGGCCTTATCCAAGCCAAGTCAGCCAAGGGATTTTACGGCGACGCTGCTATCGGTCACCAGGAGCTCGTGTCCCTTGCTTCGGAGGCTGCTAGCAACATCCGGACCGTGGCATCCTTTGTTTATGAAGATGAAATCATGAAGAAAGCAGAACTGTCGCTGCAAGAACCCATGAGAATCACCAAGATTGAGAGCATGAAGTATGGGATAATCCAAGGGATCTCGCTCTGCCTGTGGAACATCGCACATGCAGTGGCACTCTGGTACACCACAGTTCTGGTCCAGAGAAAGCAAGCATCATTTGAGAACAGCATACGGTCATACCAGATATTCTCGCTCACGGTGCCTTCCATCACAGAGTTATGGACCCTGATTCCCATGGTCATGTCAGCCATAACAATACTGAATCCTGCATTTGACATACTTGACAGAGAGACGCAGATCGTGCCAGATGAACCAAAAGCGACAAGTGACCGCTGGCTCGTGGGGAGAATTGAGTTTCAGGGTGTGAACTTCAACTATCCATCACGCCCAGAGATCACCATTCTGGATGGCTTCAATCTAGTCATCGAGCCTGGCCAAAGGGTAGCATTGGTTGGCCCAAGCGGTGCAGGAAAATCCTCTGTCCTGGCTCTCATACTGAGATTCTACGATCCGCACAGAGGTACAGTGCTAGTTGACAACAAAGACATAAGGGACTACAACCTCAGATGGCTCAGGAGGCAAATTGGATTAGTTCAACAGGAACCAATTCTGTTCAACACATCCATCAGAGATAACATTAGTTATGGAAGTGACGAATCTTCAGAAACTGAAATCATCCAGGCTGCCATGGACGCAAACATTCACGAGTTCATCAGCGGTTTGCCAGAAGGGTACGGCACAGTCGTTGGAGACAAAGGAGGTCAGCTTTCAGGAGGGCAGAAACAGCGCATAGCTATCGCAAGAACTCTACTAAAGAAGCCAGACATTCTGCTTCTTGACGAGGCAACTAGCGCACTCGATGGTGAGTCTGAGAGGGTGGTGATGACTTCTTTAGGGGCCAAGGAGTGGAACAACAGAGGTGAGCGATCAAGCAATATTACAAGCATCGCAGTGGCGCATAGATTGTCCACAGTCATAAATGCAGACATGATTGTTGTGATGGAGAAAGGGAAGGTGGCTGAAATCGGTGACCACCAAACACTGATATCTGCAGATGATGGTGTTTACTCAAGGCTGTTTCACTTGCAAAGCAACATGAAGGATTGATAGCTCTATCAAGCCCCATTGTAGCCACGAGACCTGATCTAAATATATTTAGGTGCTTTGCCAGCATTTGCAGTATTGCTCAGATGCATTTACTGTCAGTTGACAGATTGTAATAACATAGCTATCTCTTCATATGTTCAAGATGCTTCATCCATGAGTTAAAAAAATGGGTCATATTGTCCTCCATCCAACTTATATTTGCCACATTTGGAGTATCATACCGAAGTACTCTTTTCTATCAATTAGGTCATTCCTCTATGATTTTTTTTTTGAAAAGAGGGGACATCCCTCGGCCTCTGCATCGAGTGATGCACACAACCTTTTATTATCATATCAAAGTTCATCATCCGACCATAATACAGTTCAACAAATAAATTGTCGCACATGACTGCCCCGAGGGCAAATTAAAAAAAATCGTAGAGAAATGAGCCTCATGCATCACAAATCCTACTAGTAGGCCGCCAACCAAATGAGCCTCTATGATATGTACTCCCTCCGATCAATAATAAGTGCCGTATTACTCCTATAGGCAATAGAAAACAAAACTGGCAAACCGAGGCATGCCAGATCACCAGATTTGGTGAGTACAAGGAGCATAATCTAAAGTAAATAGATATGCCACAAGAACATGGTTGTACAAAATGACTTGGTATCTTTTGTGGACATATCACCTAAGAGGTGGACTTGAGCAGAAACTACCGCCTATTACTAAAACTATAGGATCAGGAAGCGAATGGACAGACTACCACCCAAGTTCAAGTCTTCTTCAAGTTGAATTTGGGGTGCCTATTCTTCTTGTTAAACTGATAACTAGTTCCTCCAAGGTATCCATCATTTTGATTTACTGGACAACTCCATATGGTGACCTAATCTGTAAAATACTTTGCAACAGAAACTGGAAAAATGTTTTAGCAAAGCATCGTGTATTTATGCAACGAGGCTAGACAGTTTGTTTAATCAAATCTGGAAGGAAACAAGAAACCTGCAAAGAAATATCAAAGTATGCTAGAGCGCTAGAGTAGCTTTCACCAAGTGTCATAGCACTGGTCATGGCCAATCTGGACTAGTCTGCAGCTGGCCTAACTCTATGCAAGTCGTGGATGAAAACAAGGTTGCCCTCGTGTCCCTCAATTTGGTTACAACAACAACAAAAGATTCATGCGTAGCATTTTACACAACAACAAAAGATTCATGCTTAGTATTTCACAATGATGTGACATCAAGCAAATAATTGAGTTTCACCCGTCACCAAAAACAAATAATTTATTTCTTGTGAATTTTCACAAGAGGTTGATCTGTTCATGCCAGCAGCCTAGTTTAAATTTAAAACGTCAACCGCTAGGATCGATTCAATAACTATTGGTATTTGATTCCATGCTGATGTAGTGCATACATAATATAAACCTTGGGAGTAACAATTGTTTGTCCTATCTTGTAACTATAAAGTTACTCCTGTTACTCTACATATTTGCTCAGTGCTCTTTGCTACTCTCCTGCAAATTATCTCAATGCTCACAAATACAATGCCATCCATCCAAGAGAATGACTTCCCCGTCGAATCATGTACACCCGACAGTGCTGTTGACAAGAAAAACACATCACCGCCGGCACCATCAACGCCAGAAAAGGTGGCCATGGACGAGCCGTTCCCGTTCTTTGGCTTGCTTTGCTACGCTGATGCACTAGATTGGATGTTCATGGTGTTGGGGACCATGGGCTCCCTTGTGCATGGCATGGCGCCTTCGATGTCCTATTACATACTCGGGAAAACTGTTGATGCGTTCGGGAACAACATAAACGATCTGAACGCCATGGTCCATGAATTTTCTAAGGTTACCTTCTACCCACAATAGTTTCAAGCTATTATATATATAATTATTATTTGGTTTGGTTAAATGCTTTTCTTCCATTTTATTGGAGGAAAAATTATTTGTCATGTTATTGACAGTGTATTTGTTTTGCTGTTGCAGTTAGTTCCATATATGTGGTTCTTGGCACTTATTACACTCCCTGCTGGAATAATTGGTGAGTACAAGCTTCTACCTTTGCTATTTTTAAGAAGAAAAAAGTCCATTTTACTACCCTGAATAAAGTGTGTGGTTCACTTTACCCCCCGATCTATTTTTTCGCTTCTTTTACCCCCAAACAAACCCAAACCGGACAAAACACACCCCCCCCCCCGGCTGGTTTTTCTCCACCCACTGCTGATGTGGCACTAGTCAACGGCGGTTTTGACCTGGGTGGGGCCCCCTTGTCAGGTTTTTTTTCCCTCTCTCTTTCTCTCTCTCTCCAACCGAAGGCGACTGCGAGCGGCGGGGAGCGCCTCCTCGCGACGGCGACAGCCCCGGCCACGCCGAGCTCCCGCAGCGCGAGCGCCTGCTGGGCCCCGCCGAGGCAGACGGCGCAGGAGGACGGCCCGAGGAGGCCGTCGGCGAGGTGCCGCCCGAGCACCTCGGCGTGGAACTCCACCGCCTCACGCCACTCGTGGCTGCGCCACGCCTCCGGCGACCCCGCGGCCGCCGCGGCCTAGGCGTGGGTCCTCCTCCCGACGACCGCAGTGACAGGGAGCTCGGCTCCACACCCCTCCCTGGCCATGCCTCTCCGTCGCCCTCGCGTGCATGTCACCGCGCCCGCCTGCTGCCGCTACTGTCACTGACCGCTGTCGCGCCGCTGCCGACTCTGCTCTAGCGCTGCTGTTGACTCCCGCTGCGGCCGCTCGCCATTGCCAACCGCGACCTGCTCGCACCCTTCCATGGCCTCGCCTCCCCATGCCGCTGCTCTCGAATGACCGCGCCGGCTGCTACTCGGGGCTGCGCTGGCGCTTGCTGAACTTGCCCAGCGCTACTCTTCCCTCGCATGTGCCCGGGCCGCCTGCGTTGCTCTGCTGCCGCAGCGCCCCGCCCGCGCAGCCCTGCTCCGGCACCAGCCCTCGTGGCCCCGTTCAGGCGGCCCTGCTGCGCCCACTGAGCCTCCCCTTCCGCTCGCGCTCACCCCGGTACCCGCCCGTGCCTAACTGCGTCGGCCCGCGCCCGCCACTGCCTGGCCTTGACTGCTTCGCCCAGCTCACCCCCCCCCCCTCTCGCCACTCCTCCAGCCGGTCGGCCTCGCCACGCCCTGGCCAGAGGCTGCGTGCGGGCTGAGTGGCCGCCGGCCCAGCCTCAATTAGAGAGAGAGAGAGAAAAAAACCTGACAAGGGGGCCCCACCCAGGTCAAAACCGCCGTTGACTAGTGCCACATCAGCAGCAGGTGGAGAAAAACCAGCCGGGGGGTGTTTTGTCCGGTTTGGGTTTGTTTGGGGGGTAAAAGAAGCGGAAAAATAGATCAGGGGGTAAACTGAACCACCCACTTTATTCAGGGTAGTAAAATGGACTTTTTTCTTTTAAGAATGTAAAACAAAAGATGCAAGTTATTAGTTCTTATGCCCTGAAATGGAGCATGGTGCAGGTCTATAGAAATCTATGAAAATTTGAAAATCACAGTGAACTAAAGTAGTATTTAAAAAGCACGAGAGTATGTGAAGAACAATAGAATATTTCAAGTATTCAGGCTGGAGAAAATGAGAACAACAGCACTAGTAAAACCTGACGGCATACATTCAGCAGAAAAAACTTCTAACAACTGTTCGTAAAAAAAGCTGCATACAATCATGGTCAATCAAGTTAGATATAACCTAAAGTAACTTCAACTACCTTCTGCCTGACATTCTTCGCGAGTTGCATGTAAACCAGAGTTCGAGTAAGTTCACAGAAACTAAAGGCTGGTGTACCAAGTGAATTTGGGTTGAGCTTGTGGAAAAGTGTGGATCGGGGGCTCATTGATATATCAGTGAAGTTACAAAGAGAATGGTTCAAGGTGGCTAGAATTTTATCTTTCTGTCGAATTCCTTAACCAAACATCATCTAGTAGACACCTGAAGATATGCTATGATGGTGACAGATTTCATAATAATACCAGTCCTCATTTGGTTACTTGTCCTCATGTACAGTAACAAGAGAACACCGCATGATGGGAGCACTAGCAATATGAATAGCATTAGAGTTATTCCAATAAACAGTCTTACCTTGTCACAATGATCCTGCCGCAGAAATCGCATGCTGGATGTATACAAGTCAAAGACAAATGACACGCATGCAGATGGCATATCTGACATCAGTGCTCAGTCAAGATATCGGAGCTTTTGACACTGACTTAACCACCGCGACTATCATGGCTGGAGCAACCAACCACATGAGTATCATAAAAGAGGCAATTGGAGAGAAGGTATTGCATGTTTCAGCAAGTGAAGCACTAATATGTCTTTTTATGATAACAAACCGCAATCATGCCTTACTTTTTTCCCCTCAGATGGGTCACTTTATGTCCAACTTCTCCACATTCTTAGTTGCTGTCCTTATTGCCTTTGTGTGTTGCTGGGAGGTGGGTATGATGGCATTCTTGGTAGTTCCGATGCTCCTCATGGTTGGAGCAACATATGCGAAAATGATGGTTGGCATGTCGGCGACAAGGATAGCTTTGGTCTCTGAAGTAACCTCGGTTGTAGAACAGGTACTACGTAAATGAATACCTTGTTAGAATTAAGCCTCTGCCATATTAAATTTGTTAGTGCCATACTAATTTTTTTAGCATACCAATACAATGTGTGCACAGACTATTTCACATATCAAGACCGTCTTCTCATTTGTTGGAGAAAACTCGGCAATGAAATCCTTCATCGAATGCATGGACAAGCAATACAAGCTAGGCAAGAAAGAGGCAATTACAAAAGGACTAGGTTTGGGAATGTTACAGATTGCAACCTTCTGTTCATACTCATTGACCATCTATATTGGAGCATTGGCAGTAACTAGAAGATCTGCAAAAGGGGGTGAAACAATTGCTGCAGTCATTAATATCCTCTCCGCTGCGATGTAATACTGAGTATTATATTTCCAGCGATCTAGCATATACCATGTGATGTCGCTCCAGCTGATATTTTTATCTGCAATTTCAGATATCTCTCAAACGCCGCGCCGGATCTTCAGACCTTCAGCCAAGCAAAAGCTGCTGGTAAAGAAGTATTTAAGGTTATCAAAAGAAAACCAGCGATAAATTATGAATCAAACGGAAGAATCTTAGAAAAGGTCACTGGACATATTGAAATAAGAGAGGTGGATTTCACATATCCGTCCCGTAAAGACAAGCTAATTCTTCAAGGTTTCACACTAGTTATACCAGCAGGCAAAGTGGTGGCTCTTGTGGGGAGCAGTGGATGTGGGAAGAGCACTGTGATTTCTCTGGTTCAAAGATTCTATGATCCTATATCAGGTAGGCTTCTAGAAGAGAACGCTATCCCTGCATAAATATTTCCTGAGGTCTATATTCTTCATTTGTTGTGTTCGATTATGTTCACGAGTGCTTTTAGATTACATACACAGTGATGAAATGTTTGCATTTCAAATAGAATACAGTTTTCCATAGAAACAAAAATCATATGATTCATAGTGTAACTTTCAGATTTTTTTGCGTGTAACAACACAGGTGACATTACTGTTGACGGTCAAAACATTAAGGAACTTGACCTGAAGTCCCTGAGGAGAAATATAGGCTCAGTCTCTCAAGAACCAGCACTATTTTCTGGTACTATCATGGATAACTTGAGAATTGGAAAACTGGATGCAACTGATGAAGAGATAATTGAAGCAGCAAAAACAGCTAATGTGCACTCTTTCATATCCAAACTTCCAGATCAATACTCGACTGAGGTAAGACTTTATGTTTGTAAAAGACTAGTGACAACCTCACAAATTTCTCTATTTTGTATGGTTGTGAATCAAATAATTTCAAGTTATTAACAGATAGATCTAAATAGCCTTAAGAAATGTGGTCTATACTTTTGAGTTCGGCACTGGTATATTGTTTTAGTTCATGCATTGTTTTTTGGAAAGGAGTTCATGCAATGCGTTACTCCCTCCGTTTGACTATTCGCGGCTGGCCTCGGCAAGCTCTGTTTTAATATATCCGTCCATTGAGGGAATCAAGAGTGTAGTTGTTGCAATGTTTTCACTCTGTACCCCTATTAAATTGTTTCAGGAATTTCTGATTGGTTGTAGTATGTTATCTAAGGTTATCTTGTATTAAAAAATTCTTAGGTTTAGTGTTTCCTTTGTCACATGGTGCATAGTGAGACAGAGCATGTACGTATGCACCACCAAATTACTTAGGACAACACCAATTTGTTGCACCAAACATAGCTAGTTGTACAGAATTTAGTTACGTACCAAGTCTATCTAATAGTAGGCATCACTCATATGCTTTATTGCGAACCACTTAAGGTAGGAGAAAGAGGTGTGCAACTATCAGGAGGTCAGAAACAGAGAATAGCTATTGCAAGGGCTATACTAAAAGATCCCCCCATTCTTCTTCTTGATGAAGCCACAAGTGCACTTGATTCAGAATCAGAGAAGCTAGTTCAGGATGCTCTTGACAGAGCTATGAAAGGGAGGACTGTTATCTTGATTGCCCACAGAATGTCAACAATAATAAATGCAGACAAGATTGTTATTGTGGAGAATGGGAGAGTAGCTCAACACGGAACACATGAAGAATTGTTGGAGAGAAGTACATTCTACTCGAGTGTATGCAGTATGCAAAGTCTAGAAAAGAAATCCAGCAAGAGTGAAGACAGGTAAATGCAATCAATTGCACACTTCTTTTCACACTGTATAATGTTTATTTATGGAATCCATAATCGCGTTGTATATGTGGAATTATGAACGAAAACTATTCGATGCCATACATGCCAGAAGATGCATCAGTGTAAAGTTGAAAATATGTTTTTTCTGCAACTAAACCAATGATGAATAAGAGTATAGTTTACTCACTCGTTTATTTTGTTAAAATAGATTTACTGATCAGGTCGAAGAAGAACAAGACAGTGCAACGTATAAAGAACAATCTTTTGCTGCATATGAACAAGAGAAGAAACCAGAACCGACCTCAAAGCAATCGAAGCAAAGTATCAGAAAGAGAACGTCTGCTTTCAACAGGATATTCCTCGGAACTTTTAAACTGGTGCCAGGAAAGGTTCTGGTGGGCTCCACAGCAGCAGCAATCTCTGGGATCTCAAGGCCTCTATTTGCTTTCTATATCATGACAGTTGGCATAGCATACTTCGATGCAGATGCAAATAAAAAAGTCAGCAAGTACTCGATTATTTTGTTCCTAATAGGGATGTTAACATTTTTCAGTAACATCTTCCAGCACTATATCTACGGCCTGGTCGGCGAAAGGGCAATGAATAACCTAAGGGAGGCCCTGTTTTCAGGTATCTCGCAAAGTCATGAGTTGCACTTAATAGAGTATATACTGTGTTCTTGTTTTCAATGTTACAATAATTCTCTTTAATAAATGCAGTAGTTCTTCGAAGTGAAATAGGTTGGTTCGAGGAACCAAAAAACAGTGTTGGCTTCCTGACCTCACGTGTTGTCAGTGACACCTCCATGGTAAAAACGATTATATCTGATCGAATGGCTGTCATGGTTCAATGCATCTCTTCAATTATTATAGCAACAGCGTTAAGCACAGCAGTGAACTGGAGGATGGGTCTAGTTGCATGGGCTATGATGCCATGTCACTTCATCGCTGGCCTTGTACAGGTCAGGTCAGCAAAAGGTTTTGCCACTGACAACTCTAAGTCTCACCGGAAGCTCATCTCACTCACTTCAGAGGCTGTTAGCAACATCCGCACTGTGGCCTCTTTTGTTCAGGAAGAAGAAATACTCAGGAAAGCAGATTTGGCATTGCAAGAACCGATGCGGATAAGCAGGATTGAGAGTATCAAGTATGGTGTGGTACAGGGGATTTCCCTCTGCTTGTGGCATATGACACATGCTATTGCATTGAGTTATACCATTGTGCTACTTGACAGGAAACTAGCAACATTTGAAAACTGTGTACGATCATACCAAGCATTTGCAATGACAATACCTTCCATCACAGAGCTATGGTCCTTGATCCCTATGGTCATGTCCGCCATTGCGATATTGGATCCTGCACTAGACATTCTTGACAGAGAAACACAGATTGTGCCGGATGAACCAAAATTGAACTGTGAGGACAGAATTGTAGGTAATGTTGAGTTCGAAGATGTTAGTTTCAGCTATCCCTCGAGACCAGAAGTGATCATACTAGATGGATTCAGTCTAGCTATCGAATCAGGCCAAAGGGTCGCATTGGTTGGGCCAAGTGGTTCGGGAAAATCCACAGTGTTGGCTCTGCTGCTAAGATTCTACAATCCTTGCAGCGGCCGGGTACTTATAGACGGTAAGGACATCAGAGGCTACAACCTCAAGAGCCTGAGAAAGCAGATAGGACTGGTGCAGCAAGAGCCAATCTTGTTCAACCTGTCTATAAGACAGAATATCAGCTATGGAAATGAAGGCGCATCAGAAACAGAAATAGTGGAGGCCGCAATGGAGGCAAACATCCATGACTTCATAAGCAGCCTGTCAAAAGGGTATGATACTGTGGTCGGGGACAAAGGAAGCCAACTTTCCGGAGGTCAAAAGCAGAGGATAGCTGTGGCAAGAACTATACTGAAGAAGCCCGTCATACTGCTACTAGATGAGGCGACAAGTGCTCTAGATGGTGAATCTGAGAGGGTGGTAATGAACACCCTCAGTGCAAAAGGGTGGAAAAACAAGGGTGAGCTCTCAAGCAAGATCACAAGTATCACGATTGCCCACAGGCTGTCCACAGTCACAAACGCAGATGTAATTGTCGTGATGGACAAAGGTGAGGTGGTAGAGACGGGTAGCCACGCAACATTAGTCTCAGCAAGCAATGGTGTTTACTCGAGACTGTACAATATGCAAATCAAAGCAGGGAAAAACTGATCTCATGATCAGTCCTTTTGCTGGTACCATCATTTTTCAAGCATTTGATGCCAGATGGGGGGAAAATGTAAAGACAGAGTTTGACAGTTTTTGTGCCTACTGAATAAGTTGGTTATTCCAAATAGGGCAAATGCTATAATATATGGAAAGTTGTTAGCTATAAATCACTGTACTAATGTTTATATAACTGCGTTTTCACAAACCAGATCTAAGGAAAATAATAAGACAGATGCAATCCTTCAACGTGCAATGGAGTTATTGCTTTGAGTCAAATTTCTAGGCAAGGTGCAATGTAGCGCCAGTGCCATAAAACTATTTCCCAGTTCTTTTACCAATCTTAGCTTCGTAAATTCATTTCTACTTGAATAAAAAGCTTTTGGGAATGTGTAACCCCCCATGTTCCAACACATACATTTCTCCGGCAGACGCATGTTTTGCTTATTTACATATCCAAATCTTCAACAAAGTATAGAAACCATTTGGTAAGTCAATGATGTACCGCAACTATCGATAGAGAAACTAAAACATCACCAGGAAATCCAAACCTATAATCCATAGCCACGAAAATTTTCCCCCTTTTCTTTTTTGAAAATTCCACAAAGATTTCTCCTCCACATTATGCATATCCTAGTCTTGAGTTTGCGAGGAACTACGACCAGTGTGTTATTATTGTCCATAATTGCATTCACGACCAAATCGAAGGGAAATGATTGTATGGCACTGGTGCCACACCACTGACATATAGCAGATACAATCCAAGGATATATGGAGTTGTTACTATGAGTCCAGTTTACAGGCGAGGCGAAATGTAGCACCGGTGCGTTATAAACAAACAAACAAAAAATCCCCAGTTTCTATCAATCCTAGCATCTTAAATTCGTTCGCGCTCGAATTAGAAGTCCTTGAGACTCCTGGAGTATGTCCACCCCCAATTCCCCGACGAAAACCCTGTCCTGGGATGCAATTCTCCAGAAGATGCATGTTTTGCTAATTTGCATACCCGAATCTAGCTTTGGACTGCATATTAGAATTCTCTGAAGTCAAACTTCACAAAGTTTGACCGTATTTATATGAAAAAATATCAACATCTGCCATGCTAAAGTTATATAATATGAAACTTTAAGTCATGACACATCTAGTGGTATTGATTTCATATTGTGAATATTGACACTTATTTCTACAAAGTTGGTCAAACTTTACAAGGCTTGACTTTAGTCAAATCTTATATGCGAACTAAATAGGACCGGAGGGAGTATAGGAAGGTTGTTTCCACACGGTTTTTTTTTATCTAAGGACGCTTCATATTTCTACGGGTAGAGTGTGTGTGCGCGTTCATATGAATAAGTGTATACGTGTGTATATAAGCGCTTGTGTCTATACTGATGTTCAAAAAAATATTACACACCAACAGAAAGTTAGTTAAAAACTGCATGGGGCGAAGAGAAATCCTTTCCTTGCCTAGTTCCTCTCGTCCCTAGCGGCTCCAACCCTAGCCGCCGTCAGGGGCGCCAATTTTCTAGCGCCGTCCTCCGGCGGCTCCCCTCCGCCGACGACCTCGGTCGTCGGTGGTGAGGGGGGTCGCCGGATCCACCTGTGTGGTTCGTTTTTACTCCCTCGCAGTCTAGGTTTTTAAACTGTTCATTGTCTTAGCTTCGGCGGCGACGATGACCGTGTTAAATAAAGATTCTTCGGATCCTTCCCTGACGAGGCCATTGGCCCTATGGTTCGAGATGGATTTTGGAAACCAATCTATTCAAATAAGGATGGCGTGGCGGCGGCGGCATCCTCATGGTGGACCTGTGTCCTCGGGCTCCGTCATTGCGACGACGTTTTCTCCAGCGTCGGCACGGAGCTTGGGAGGTAGTCCGGGAGCGGATCCAGATTGTGGTCTGCATCGACGACATCTAGAAGTCGAAACATGTGCTGAGTTCATGGTTCATGGATGGCAGGTACGGTTTCCTCCTTCGGTGTCTTAGTCGTGGTGGGGTGCTACATCTGGAGCTCGATGCCGTGTCCGGGGTGTTGCCCCGGTCTAATTCGTTCAACGACAATGGCTTCACTTTTGATGAGTCACCTTGGAGATCCGCAAAGCTGCATATCAATGATGGAGCCGCGTCGAGCTCATGTGGAGAGGCGATCTGTCATTCTTTTTTTAGGTGGCTGCTGTGGTGGTGCCGGAGGCAGGTGACGGGCGTTGGTGTCAAGCTTGGATATGTTTTGCTATCTTTCCAGTTTTGTCATGTCAGTCATTATGTGACTTATATTTTGATCTTTATGATATGAATGAGACACGTATTACCATAAAAAAACAAAAACTGAGTTGTATGCGATAACAAGTACCCCATCGAAAATATGACACTTATTTTTTATTGGAGGTAGTATTTCTTTCCAATCATAAATATTTTATGACATACTACCTTCGTTCTGATTTATTGGTCCTTTTAGTATTTTGTGTCAAACTTTAACCATAGATTTAACTAAGAAAATAATAATGCATGTCATTAAAAATTGTGTCGTTGGACTCGTATTTGAGCATAGTTTCAAATGATATTATTTTTGTTACATGTATTAACATTTTATTAGTTAAATCTAAGATAAAATAATTAGCACAAAATATGAAAGGGACCCATAAACCAGGACAGAGATAGTATAATTCATATTTTATTAACCAAAATTATAAGTCAAAGATTGACACTGAAAACGAAGTGGCCTGTGTAAAAAATTGAAGTACTAAATATTCACATTCTGGCCGTACACATTTGCAACTTCGAGGAGTTAGGGCATCTCCAAAGCTATTATAATATCCGTCACTAGATATGTACTAGCCGCCGCGCCCGTCGATACAGTGTATCCATATAGAATGTGTTTACTATTTACAATAAATGTTGCTAAACAAAGAAATCCTCTCGCTGATACATCTTTAAAAAGTTTCATTTATTTACATCATGCCATTCTATAAAACAGAGGGTATACTACGATGATAACTTCCTTTCATTAGCATCATTAGCCGAGGGAGTGTCATATCAATAGTTAACATGATAGAGTTTATACTTCGGGCAAACAGTTTGCATGAACCTACGACTGAATTGGTAATTTATGAGCATATAGACTTCAGCTATACATCAAAGATATTGTTTGCGTATTAAATTGGAAGTGCCATTTTTTTATGTGTAGGAAAAAAAATCAATAGGTATACCCATCTATTGCAGTTTTTTTGTCTGGCCGTTGACTAACTTGCATTGACATAGCAATTGGAAAATATTTTCTCAACCAGAAGCTAGGCAAAAATATTTTCACTAAGCTTTTAGGCTGGTCATTATCTTACAACATTCAGAGGGAAAACAAATATATACAACACCGAGAAAGATAGCTAGTGGTGTTTTTTTCACCCTTAAGGATCTTATTATGTATGTTAATAGTGTGTTATCCAAATTCACCACAACTTGCCTGCATACAAGAAATATGAGAAGAGGTTTCCAGTCGTTTCTTTTACTATGATGATTTGATTCGGCCTAATCTTCTCTTCTTTCTTGGTGGACACACACTTATTGTTCTAGGGAGCAAATGTTTTTATTTTTACTTTCTTAGTAGTTGATGGTTATTTTATGTACATGTAACAAATTAAAAGTTGCTTCTGCTACTGAGCCTAGTGAAGGAAATATGCCCTAGAGGCAATAATAAAGATATTATTTATTTCCTTATATATCATGATAAAATTTTATTATTCATGCTAGAATTGTATTAACCGGAAACATAATACATGTGTGAATACATAGACAAACAGAGTGTCACTAGTATGCCTCTACTAGACTAGCTTGTTAATCAAAGATGGTTATGTTTCCTAACCATGGACAAAGAGTTGTCATTTGATTAACAGGATCACATCATTAGATGAATGATCTGATTGACATGACCCATTCCATTAGCTTAGCACCCGATCGTTTAGTATGTTGCTATTGCTTTCTTCATAACTTATACATGTTCCTATGACTATGAGATTATGCAACTCCCGTTTGCCGGAGGAACACTTTGTGTGCTACCAAACGTCACAACGTAACTGGGTGATTATAAAGGAGCACTACAGGTGTCTCCAAAGGTACATGTTGGGTTGGCGTATTTCGAGATTAGGATTTGTCACTCCGATTGTCGGAGAGGTATCTCTGGGCCCTCTCGGTAATGCACATCACTTAAGCCTTGCAAGCATTGCAACTAATGAGTTAGTTGCGGGATGATGTATTACAGAACGAGTAAAGAGACTTGCCGGTAACAAGATTGAACTAGGTATGGGATACCGACGATCGAATCTCGGGCAAGTAACATACCGATGACAAAGGGAACAACGTATGTTGTTATGCGGTCTGACCGATAAAAGATCTTCGTAGAATATGTAGGAGCCAATATGAGCATCCAGGTTCCGCTATTGGTTATTGACCGGAGACGTGTCTCGGTCATGTCTACATTGTTCTCGAACCCGTAGGGTCCGCACGCTTAAGGTTACGATGACAGTTATATTATGAGTTTATGCATTTTGATGTACCGAAGGTTGTTTGGAGTCCCGGATGTGATCACGGACATGACGAGGAGTCTCGAAATGGTCGAGACATAAAGATTGATATATTGGAAGCCTATGTTTGGATATCGGAAGTGTTCCGGGTGAAATCGGGATTTTACCGGAGTACCGGGAGGTTACCGGAACCCCCCGGGAGGTATATGGGCCTTAGTGGGCCTTAGTGGAAGAGAGGAGAGGTAGCCAGAGATGGGCCACATGCCCCTCCCCCCTTGGTCCGAATTGGACAAGGAGAGGGGGCCGGCCCCCCTTACTCCTCTCTCTCTCCTCTTCCCCCCCTCCACGAATCCTATTCCAACTAGGAAAGGGGGGGAGTCCTACTCCCAGAGGGAGTAGGACTCCTCCTGGCGCGCCTCTCCTGGCCGGCCGGCCCCCCTCCCTTGAACCTTTATATACGGAGGCAGGGGCACCCCCTAGAGAGACAAGTTGGTCCACGTGATCATATTCTTAGCCGTGTGCGGTGCCCCCTTCCACCATAGTCCTCGATAATATTGTAGCGGTGCTTAGGCGAAGCCCTGCGACAGTAGTACATAAAGATCGTCACCACGCCGTCGTGCTGACGGAACTCTTCCCCGACACTTTGCTGGATCGGAGTCCGGGGGTCGTCATCGAGCTGAACGTGTGCTAGAACTCGAAGGTGCCGTAGTTTCGGTGCTTGATCGGTCGGGCCGTGGAGACGTACGACTACATCAACCAAATGCTTCCGTTGTCGATCTACAAGGGTACGTAGATCATACTCTCCCCTCTCGTTGCTATGCATCACCATGATCTTGCGTGTGCGTAGGAATTTTTTTGAAATTACTATGTTCCCCAACACCTAGAGCCTTGAACATTATACAAGGGCGTGAATAATCCAACCACGTAATCACGACCATCTAGAATATTGTAACGCCCTCGATGCGCCTATATCTCCCACGTGCCGAAGCACGACTTAGAGGCATAACCGCATTGAAAGCAATGTCGCAAGTGAGGTAATCTTCACACAACCCATGTAATACATAAGGGAAAGATACATAGTTGGCTTACAATCGCCACTTCACACAATTACATGAATAAAGCATTACATCATCCAAATACACTCAAGGTCCGACTACGGAACCAAAATAAAAGAAGAGCCCCAAATGCGACAAAGGTCCCCGATCGACCCCAACTGGGCTCCACTACTGATCAACTAGAATGAAACAACACAAAGGACAAGATCTTCATCGAGCTCCTCCTGAGCTTGGTTGCGTCATCTGCACGGTTCAACGGCACCTGCAAGCTGGTTTTGGAAGTATCTGTGAGCCACAGGGACTCAGCAATCTCGCACCCTCGCGATCAAGACTATTTAAGCTTATGGGTAAGGTAAAAGGTATGAGGTGGAGCTGCAGCAAGCGACTAGCATATATGGTGGCTAACATACGCAAAAGAGAGCGAGAAGAGAAGGCAAAGCATGATCGATAAACTATGATCAAGAAGTGATCCTAGAACAACCTACGTCAAACATAACTCCAACACCGTGTTCGCTTCCTGGACTCCACCGGAAAGAGACCATCACGGTTACACACGCAGTTGACTCATTTTAATTAAGTTAAGGTTCAAGTTATCTACAACCGGACATTAACAAATTCCCATCTGCCCATAACCGCGGGCACGGCTTTCGAAAGTTCAAATCCCTGCAGGGGTGTCCCAACTTAGCCCATGACAAGCTCTCACGGTCAACGAAGGAATAGACCTTATTCCGAGACATTCCGATCAGACTCGGTATCTCGGTTCTACAAGACATTTCGACAGGGTAAAACTAAACCAGCAACACCGCTTGAATGTGCCGACAAATCCCGATAGGAGCTGCACATATCTCTTTCTCAGGGCACACTCAGATGAGCCAGACGTCAGGTAGGCCAGCCCAGAGTTGCCCCTGGTAGCCTCGGACATCGCTCAGTTGGACCAACACTCAGAGGAGCACTGGCCCGGGGGGGGGGGGGTAAAATAATGATGACCCTCAGGAGCGCGACTCCCAAAGGAAAAGAAAAGGCTAGGTGGCAAATGGTAAAACCAATGTTGGGCATTGCTGGAAGAGCTTTACTTAAGGCGAACTGTCAAGGGGTTCCATTATAGCCCAACCGCGTAAGGGACGCAAAATCCGGGAACATAACACTGATATGACGGAAACTAGGGCGGAAAGAGTGGAACAAAACACCAGGCATAAGGCCGAGCCTTCCACCCTTTACCAAGTACATAGATGCATTAATTAAATAAGATATATTGTGATAACCCAACAAGTAAACATGTTCCAACAAGGAACAACATCTCCATGCTCCAACAAGGAACAAACTACAATCTTCACCTGCAACTAACAACGCTATAAGAGGGGCTGAGCAAAGCAGTAACATAGCCAATCAACAGTTTGCTAGGACAAGGTGGGTTAGAGGCTTAGTCCAACAATATGGGAGGCATGATAAGCAAGTGGTAGGTATCGCAGCATAGGCATAGCAAAAGAGCGAGCAACTAGCAAGCAAAGATAGAAGTGATTTCAAGGGTATGGTCATCTTGCCTGAAATCCCGCAAGGAAGAAGAACGAGTCCATGAAGAAGACAAACGGACGTAGACGAATGGTTCCTCACAAGCACGACGTTACCGGAACCAACCCGAAGAAGCAAACACCGGAAAGAAGCACACAACATAGTAAACAACCACCACATAGACATGGCATGATGCGCAAACAAGTATGATGCATGTCCGGTTTAAAGAGGGCATGGCATGGCAAAGTGCAACAACCAAAACTACAAATTAAGTGGAGCTCAATATGCAACAATTTGCATATTGACGGAGCACCACATCAATTATTTAGTTCGATCTCGTTTATGTACCCAACAATATTAAATGTTGTTAAACATGGCAAGAGGGTGAAGCAAAAGAAAACTACCCATCTAGTCAAGTTTAAATGAGGCCAGAAGCAACGAACAACATTTCCGGAAACTCCTCATGAGCATACTTTGGTTATGGTACTGTTCTGCCCTAAATCAAATTTTATAGTTGTTAAACATGCAAAGTGATGCCACCATGTTAAACTAGGCAAAATTCTACCCCCTTTACGTATAAAGATTATTTAATTCCGAGTTACGGTTATTTAGTTATGAATTAAATCATATTAGCATGGCATAGGAGCAAATTTAAACAAACATCATTTTAGACATTTTAAACATGGATGAAAGTGACATATTATTAAACTAGACAAAATTCTGAGCAAGTTTCATATATAAATCATTTTAATCCGATGCACGAATTGTGAGTTATTATATGCATGAACATGAGGGTCTTTTCTGTAGAACTGCAGTCTCAGGATAAATGGCTAAAACGCAGATCTGAAAAAAACAGGAACTGGGCCGAATCTGGCCCGAACTAGGATGCACAGGAGCAAACAGGAGGTGGGCTTCCTCACGTTGGGCTTTAGGGAACCGGGCCTTGGCGTCTTGGTGTTGGGCCGGCCTTGGCGCTAGACGGACGTGGGCCGGCTGGGTCAACGGGCACCATTGAGCGCCTCCCAGCCCGAAGCTAGGGATGAGGCGCAGCTATACCCGGCCGCCGACGATGTTGGGCAAGGCGGCGCAAGGCTTGATGTCGGGGAGGAGCAGAGGAGGCCCCTGAGGTGCGGATCCGGACGGGATCCGTCCATTTCCGGCCGCGGTGGTGAAGATCCGGCGACGGCGAGCTCGGCTCGCGTTCATCCATGGCGGCGGTGGCTCCTGTAGAACGGGAGAGAGGGAGACGTGAGAGGAGGGAGGAGAAGGAGATAGACAGGGAAGTAAGAGCGGGGCGGCGGGGTCCGACCTGGTACTCGTCGGCAGGAGCAAGTCCGGCGAGGTCCGCGGGGTGACGGGGCAGAGCGGCGGAGGAGCTCGGATCGGGATCTCCCTCTCCCGATCTAGAGCTCGGGGAGCAGGGGCGGTGCGGTGCGGGCCTCAGAGCCCATATCGGGGCCCGGGCGGGCCTGGAGCGGGCCTGGCGGCGCGGGGCGATAGGAGCGGGGCAGGGAGGCCACGTGGCACGCCCTGGATGGCCAGATGCGGTGGTTGCAGCGGCGCAGGCCAATGGGGGCTCGCCAAGTGGCGCTGGTGAGGTGGCTGGCGCCGGATTTGGAGGGGAAAGGCGGCTGGTGGCACGGAATTTGAGGAGGGAGGCGGCAGGGAGGTAGGGGAAGGGCTAGGCTGCCCAAATTTGGAAGGGGGGTTGTCCATATATAGGCAGGGATGGCTAGGGTTAGGGGTTTTCATCCGTTTTCGGACCCTCGTATCACGATCGGACGGCTCCAGGCACGAGGAGTAGTTTGGGCCTAGGTGGGCTGTGTAGATGGGCTAGAGAGGAAAGAGAGGGAAAACCCGGCAACAGTTTTCGGAGACCGAAAACGTCCGACGTTAGACCGACTATATTGTCGCTATAGTTTAATGATTGGGCTATCAAACGAACTCTGAATGCGATGAAACTTGACAGGCGGTCTATCTACACTATAATAAGACCGCACGCCAACTTTCAACCCATTCCGAGAACATTTTTCTGGCCACTTATAAAATGCTATTTCGGACATGCCGCGGGCGCGTGCAAGTGTGTCTGGGCTCAGAACGGACAACGGAGAGAACGAGGAGGCCGAGACGCATGCAAGTTTTAAAACATGATGATGCAATGCACATGATGACATGATAAGATGCAACACGCAAGTAAATGACATGGCAACGACAGCGAATAACTGGAAGACACCTGGCACATTGGTCTCGGGGCGTCACAAATATCAGCACCCACGACCACGAGAACCTACGATCAACGCGGCAGCGGACTTTAAACAAAGGAAAACCAACACGGCATAGCCATGCAAAACAACACTATAGCCAATAACAGCCAGGAGAAAAGATCTCTCGACCACTACGCACGAAACTCATCACAACCTACGCATGCAAACGAGAAAAATATATTAAAACTGCCTATACAAATGTACGTAGTCACATCAACTTCTGCTATTATGCATGCACGTAGCAAGTCATCCTCGAAAACCATGCCTAACCAGGACATGCACCAACCAGCAACAAAATCGGAAACCGCCACCCTGATGCCATCCGACCTACCTCGCTATGTGCACCCAGGCAGTGCAACCCGCCATATACTCTCCAATAATATACAACATGTCTATATATACTAGTTATTCCATTTAGGCTGCAAAAAAATGAGAAAAACATAAGCAACATATGTTACAATCATATCTACAAACATATGAAGGATTCATGAAAGCAGAGTTCCAACAACGATTGAATTCTGTCAGAATCCATATATGAACACAAAATAAGGAGAAGTAAATGAAATGCAAGACGCTCAACACGTCAAAATACAGATCCATATGAACGGTAAGATAGGCCTTCCATGCTACAATGATGGTCTGTATGGGTGGGACTGAAGCAGATGATGCCATGGGTTAGTAGGGACGACATGGACATACGCGGCTGCGAGGAGAAACATAGCTCGGCGGTCATGGAGGGAGGCGACCGATGGCCACAGGCAGCAGTTGCAGTGGTGGTGACCTCCACGGCGTCAACCGCATGCCATATATCAATGAGCTCGAGCCACTGACGGATTGAGCTAGTTCTCCATGATGTTCTTCGGCAGGCGGATGGACACCACAATGCCCTCCTCCTCGCTCTTGCCGTTCTTGGACCTGAAGAAATAATTGGTCATGCGGGGGATTGATTCCTCGCCACCATTGGCCATCCCGCTGTGCACGGCCTAATCCATGATATCGAACCCGCGTGGCCAACGTTGGAAACTATGTACGTCCGCGACAGCGCGAATAGGGCCCAACTCCGGAGTAGCATCAGGTAGTCGTACATCACGGTCAAGTTGCCTTCTTCGCAAGCTCCAGCGCGTTCCCCGGCCTGCCCGCATAGAGCTCCCAGGCCGTGGTCGCGCCGGGAGTAGCCAAACATGTTCTATTAGAAGCCCTCTGGGAGCAGCACGTTGCGGCCGCAGCACGATTTCACAATGAAGGACAGACTCACCTTCTTAGTGGATGTCGTACCTAAGGGCCGCTGTGGAGCGCCCTAGCCAGGTGCTCTCCTCCACCAGCTCGAATCGGGAGATCCTGCTCATGCGCGGTGGCGTGCGCTGCATCAACCCCACGACCAAAAGAAGAACGCCATGCTTCAGTGCAGGTACGACGGCTGCCTCGTCTGCCTCGCCATGAACGGTCGCTGTGCGTTGCCACTAGAATAGGTCGAATCTAGGCCCTTTTTGATATGAGGTCCAATCGTGCCCCTGGTCCAGATGATATCCCTGTTGAGTTCTATCAACATTGCTGGGAGGTGGTTGCCCACAACATTTTCTGTCTTTTCGAATGGTTCTATGAAGGCAAGTTGGACGTACAACGCCTAAACTATGGCATTATAACTCTTTTACCCAAATCGGCAGATGCTACAAGAATCCAGCAATATAGGCCAATTTGCTTACTTCGTGGCCCCTATAAAAGCTATGGATATTAGAGTAAGCAAATATGCCTATAAGCTGTTTAGTGTCCAACAAAATGCGTTTATTAAGGGGAGACACATTGTTGATGGTATTCTCTCCTTACAAGAAGTATTGCATTATACTCATATCAAAAAGCAAGTGGGTGTGGTCCTTAAACTTGACTTTAAAAAGGCCTACGACAAAGTAAATTGGGATTTTTTGCTTGACTGTCATAAGAAGCGTGGGTTTAATTCTAAGTGGTGCGCGTGGGTTTCTCAAATCCTTAAGAACGGCACGGTGAGTGTCAAGATTAACGATGAGATCGGCCCATATATACAAAGTGCTAAGGGGGTACGGCAGGGTGACCCTCATTCCCCCTTTCTATTCAACATGGCGGCTGAATGCCTGACCAAAATGGTGCTCTCAGCACAAAAAAACGGCCTCATCAAGGGTTTAGCGGCTGACCTTATTGAGGGAGGTGTTGGTATCCTCCAATATGCGGATGATATGGTGGTTTGTTTTGAACATGATATTGATAAAGCTATCAATGTCAAACTTTTGCTGTATCTATTTGAGCTCATGTCAGGATTGAAAATCAATTTTGACAAAAGTGAGATTTTTACTATTGGAGGGGATAACGAGACTGACTCAGTTTATGCGGACATGTTTAATTGTCAAGTGGGCACCCTGCCCATGAGATATTTGGGTGTTCCTGTTACATATTCTACTCTTAAGAACATAGATTTGGATTTTCTGGAAGGGAAAATGATTAAAAAATTGGATGGCTGGATTGCGTATGCAGCATCATCAGGAGCCAGACTTACTTTGTTGGGATCCAGCCTGGATGGGATTCCATCTTATCTTATGTCGATGTTTCTTTTCAATAAAACCTTTATTGAAAAAATGAATAAATATCGCAGACGATTTTTCTGGAGAAAAAAGAATAAGAAACATGGATACCATATGGTGAAGTGGGATAGAGTATGTCGCTCTAAGAAAATTGGGGGTTTGGGGATCAAGGATCTTCATAAGCAGAACATTAGTCTGCTTGTTAAATGGTGGTGGAAGCTTGAAACAGGTGATGGCTTGTGGCAGCGTATTGTGAGGGCCAGATATTTTAGAAACAAAACAGTAGCTGATATACGGACCCGTTTCTCGGATTCTCCGTGCTGGAAAGCTATCATGAAAGTTAAAGACACTTACATGGCTGGAAGAAAAGTTAATATCAATAGTGGTAACTTGGCAAGAGTCTGGCACGATCCTTGGGTGGATGATACAGCTCTATGTGAGCGCTTCCCAGATCTTTTTAATATTTGCCATGATCAAGAGAGCACTGTTGCCTCCTGGGTTGCAAACGATTGTAATCTGGGCTTTAGACGCAGATTGTTTGGAGAGCTGAATGACCAATGGGCTTGGATGGTTGAGAAAGCCAGGCAACTGCCCCTGAACAGCTCGTTAGACACTATCTCTTGGAAACATAATAGTAATGGAAAATTTACTACTAAGTCAGTTTATGAGTGGCTGGGAAGGAACCTATCTGGCCCCAATCATAAATGGGTGTGGAAGGCCCCTATCCCCCTAAAAATTAAGATTTTTTTGTGGCAACCTTTTCAAAATGCCGTGCTTACAAGAGACAATATGCGGGCTAGGAAGTGGCCTGGGGATCCTACTTGTTCCTTTTGTACAAATATTGAAACAGCGAACCATCTATTCTTTAATTGCCCACTTGCCCGCACGGTTTGGGGCGTGCTGGGAATGACGGATGGAGCATCTTGCTGCCCCCGTTCACTTTGGCAAAGTTGGGCGTGGCTGTATAGGTTTTTTCCAGGAGGGGAACACTTTTATATGATGATTATTGCTGTTGTTTGTTGGGGGATATGGAGCCTTCGAAATAAAGTCACTTTTGATAAACATATTGCTCGCACTCCACTGGAGGCTGTTTTCACTGCATGTTCTTTTATGCTATATTGGGCATGTCTACTTAAAGAAGATGACAAGGTGAAGTTCCAGACTGGTGTGAAGAGATTGGCTCACGCGGCTGCTGCTTTGGCGGATAGATCCTTTTCCCATGGCAGACTCCTCCTCGGCGACAATGATGGGATCCAGATTGGCTAGTTGAACTCCGTTGGTGTTTCTCTGAGTTGGCCTACCACTGGGGTCTGATGCCCGCTGGTTATGGTGTCTTTTGTTAGTATTTTGCCGCGGCAAATCCTGTTATCCAGTAGTCTTATCGTAGAATCTCTTAGTAGTTGGGCAGTTGCTTGTGAGTGACATCAGGTTTTCGCCTCACAGCGGGTGGTCCGCTCTAGGATCATCATGCAGTGGGTTTCCTGGTGGTGCACCAGCTCGCTCTTCCCCTTTCAGTCTCCTTTTGCATTTCTCAGTTCGGTCTAGTTTCCTTTTGTTGGATAGTGGCTAGTTGACAAAACTTGAATTCAGACTGATATATTTCCGTTGATTGAGAAATTAATGAAAAGGGGTGAGAGCCCGGTTGGAAAAAAAGGTCAAATCTAGGCGTCAAGGGCTGCACGAGGCAGGGCCGTGGGGCCGCCCAATGCTGCGGTACGCAAATCCGGCGGCGCGCTGGCTAGCATGCGAAGCCCGACCTCTTATTCTTAACCAGCCACCAGAAGCATCGAACGATGACCAGAAACACCGAAAGAAGTGGCATCCAGAACCTAGGATGGAGTCGGCACCGTGCACGTAGGCAGGAGAAGCCACATCACATATCAACGTTTGAATTGGGCAACACGTAGCAAAAAATGTCCAACGACGAGATATTAGATTATACGTCCAAGGCGACACCGATTAACAAGAGCGGCGTCTCTAGATCATGCGATCAATGCGGCACCGTCATTAACGGGAAACGGCACAGAGCACACGTGGACCATAGGGAAACAAACACAAGAACGAAAAGCCCAACTCATACCAGCCCATACATGCACACAATCAGGAAGAGAAACACGGCCAACCTGGTCAACGTGTGAACGTGGCCCACACATAACAGAATTTGCTAAGCACGCATAGGAGCGTATAAGCCACGTTAAGAAAAAATTTCACCTGCAAACTAAGTTCACAGCGAAACTAAGTTCACAGCGAAACTAATTTTCACCGGCGACGGCAGAAGCAAGGGCTTTGAGAAATGGGTTGTTACTTGCTAATGATATGGGTTGCAACAAACTTTATGTCGAAGCGGACTGCATGGAGGTGATTGATGTTATGCAGAACGACAGGAACTTCCTCGGACATGCGGTGGCAATCTATGAAGAATGTACTTTCTTAGCTCGTAATTTTAGTTTTATTGTTTTTAATCACTGTCCTAGAGAAGCCAATATGGCGGCCGATGTGTTGGCTAGGAATTCGGAGTCCTCTCGAACTATTGTTTGGAAGTCGGAGCCTCCGGGTTTTCTAGTGGACGTCCTATCAAACGATGTATCCTTATTTTCACATGAAATATAAACCGCCATGATGGCTTTCCCTCAAAAAAAAAATCACAGCGAAACTGTACACCTCCCCATCCCAAAATAATACACGTGCCATGTTCAACTTTACCCGAACGTCATTTTCAACCAAATGGGTGAATAATGGAACGAAAACGCTCCCGGATATAAAGGCTAGGGTATATATGAGACAGCCGTCCAACAGTGGGAATTCCCCAACTGTGTACCTTAAATATCCGGACATATTTCAAACAAAATTTAAACAAACCGAATGATTTTCATGCAAACCGGACTAAATTCATGGCATTTTCGACATATTTTGTTAATAGAAATGGACAAGGCATGTTTATTAACATAGCAAAAATAAACCTCTTCTTCGCCGGTGTCTGTGTTCTAAGTCCTTATTATTCCCCATGTCCGACATCTTTGCCGATCGTGAGCTCGAGGAAATTAAGTTGTGGGTCGCTGGTGTGGAAGAGTAAGACATGGTACACGGATGTGTCCACATGGCACACAAACACCTTCATCTCTCATGTCCTATCCTTCCTCGTCATAGTACACTGCCAAGACGTTGCCGGTCGAGGCGAGGTCCGTGATCTACGTGGATGGGTCGGCCTCGAGGTCGGCGCGGCTGTGCGCGACAGACATGAAGTTGTCGACGTAGGTGTTCCCATCCGCGATCGTCTGCTCTGCCTTTTATGTCCGCCTCCACGCCGATCCCCCAAACATGATGTCAGTCTCTACCAATAGGACGTGCAACTGTGTAGGATCAAAAGTAGGTCTAGAGGGGGGGTGATAGACTACTTGACCAAATAAAAATCTACCCTTTTCCCAATTTTAAGTCTTGGTAGATTTTAACAACTTAGCACGAGTCAAGCAATCAAGCTACACATGCAATTCTAAGAGTATAGCAGCGGAATGTAAAACATTGCATATGAAGGTAAAGGGAGGGGTTTGGAAAGGCAAACACAATGTAGACACGGAGATTTTTGGCGTGGTTCCGATAGGTGGTGCTATCGTACATCCACGTTGATGGAGACTTCAACCCATGAAGGGTAACGGTTGCGCGAGTCCACGGAGGGCTCCACCCATGAAGGTTCCATGAAGAAGCAATCTTGTCTATCCCACCATGGCCAACACCCATGAAGGAATTGCCTCACTTGGGTAGATCTTCACGAAGTAGGCGATCTCTTTGCCCTTACAAACTTCGTGGTTCAACTCCACAATCTTGACGGAGGCTCCCAAGTGACACCTAATCAATCTAGGAGACACCACTCTTCAAAAGGTAATAGATGGTGTGTTGATGATGAACTCCTTGCTCTTGTGCTTCAAATGATAGTTTCCCCAACACTCAACTCTCTCTCACACAGATTTGGCTATGATGGAAAGATGATTTGAGTGGAAAGCAACTTGGGGAAGGCTAGAGATCAAGATTCTTGTGGTTCGATTGGAATGTCTTGGTATCAACACATGAGTAGGTGGTCCTCTCTCAGAAAATGAATTCTGAAAGTGTAGGCATGTTCTGATGGCTCTCTCTCACATGGAGAGGAGGGTGGAGGGGTATATATAGCCTCCACACAAAATCTAACCGTTACACACAAAAGAGTCAACTCGGTCAGACCGAATGTATGAACTCGGTGAGACCGATTCAGTTCAAAATGTGAATGTTAGGCTTTTCGATGGGAGCGACATGATCAACTCGGTGGGACCGATGATCTAGGGTTAGGGCAAAACTTGATCTCGGTTTGACCGATTACTTCAACTCGGTGAGACCGATTTCAGTAACAAGCAAACAAAGAGTTGATCAGGCAAACTCGGTGGGACCGATCGCTCCTTTCAGTGATACCGAAATGTTATGAAAGAGAAATAAAGAGTTTGCACTATGAACTCAGTGGGACCGGCCGCTCATTTCGGTGAGACCGAAACGTTACGAAGGGAAACAGAGAGTTTGCAATCCCATCTCGGCGAGACCGAGATCCCTATCGGTGAGACCGAATTGATTAGGGTTTCTGGCTATGGCTATGTCAAGTGAACTCGGTGGCACCGAATGAATCAAATTGGTGGGGCCGAATTTGACTTTAGGTTTAAGACATATTTGGGTTTGAGAAAATGGTTCAGGGCTTTGGAGCATATCACTAAACATTTTGAGCAAATAGACCATTAAGCAACACCTCATACCCTTTTAATAGTATTGGCTTTACTATGGACTCAATGTGATCTCTATGGACTCAATGTGATCTTGGATCACTAAGATAGAAATGAAGAGTCTTGAGCTTTTTCCAATATTTGTCCTTAACATTTTGAGGGGTCCACATCTCTAGTCCATGCCATGCCATGCCAATCATTGAACTTTCTGAAATAGTCATCTTGAAAGGATATTAGCTCAATGAGCTACATGTTGTTATGAATTACCAAAACCACCCAGGGATTAGTTGCACTTTCAATCTCCCCCTTTTTTTGTAATTGATGACAACATATAGATCAAAGCTTCGACAAATGATAATAAGAATGAAATATATCGTCGCTTTGAGAAGTATGTGATAAGCAAGAGCCCCCCCCCTAAATTTGTGCATTATTTATGATTTGCTTTTGAATGCAAATGCACAATCGATTAGGATCATGGGTTACTCCTCCATGTCACATACATCTTGGTGGAGCACTCAAAATAATAGAATGTAAATAGCATGCACTCATCGCCAAGACAAATATGATTGATCATACACAAATGATAAGATAGCATCATTCGAGCACGCACATTAAAGCATAATATGATCAACCACATGATCATAAGAGTATCTCACATGCAAGCACAAATATTGTCAAACATACGAGCAAATAAGTAGCAACAGAGACAAATAAGAAGCAAAACACTCTCTATCGAAGCCTATGATCTATACACTTTCTCCCCCTTTGGCAACAAGTTACCCAAAAGCTCAGAAATGCATAGTGTTATACGGCACTCTAAGCACGATCTTCGGGAGCTCCGGAGTGCGAAGATGGCGTGGAGAGAACAGCATCTGCAAAGACTCTGGCTGATGTCTGAGGAACTGGAGGGGCAACTGAGGCTGTGGCTGTAGGTGCTGAAGTTGTGGCCCTTGTGTTACTAACTGGCACAACTGCAGACCTTTGTGCTCTAGGCACCCTCTGATAAGCATCTGTGTTAGATCTTCCTCTCCTCTCCTCTGCTTCTTCTTGGAGTTGCTCAACTGCAGTTTGAATCTCCGTGACCTTCAAGTCTAGATCATAAAACTTTGTCTCAATGATTCTCTCAAGACTTTCTTGGTTTTGAGTCAGGCTGGTTAGTCCTTTCTCAATCCTCATTGCAGCTTCAAGCAGATAGCTGAGCTGGTCCTGCTTGGTCTTGAGATTTGCAACTGAGGCATCTGGAATCTTGGAAGCCTTTTTTGCCTTAGCCTTCTCTCTCTTCTCCTGAGCCTCAATAGAAGTAGCTTGTGAAGCATCCATGACAACTGTGTTATCCTCAAAATCTGGCTTCAAGGGAAGGTGCTCTCTGTCTAGCAAGTATATGCTTGTGCCCACCTTGGAATTAATGAGCATCTGAATCTGTGGGGCATATCGACATGATCTCTTCTGGTCAGCTGCAGTCCTCTTAACTGTCTCAACTATCAAGGTCATCACCTTGAACTTCTCTGGCACATCAAACATATGCAGCAAGTTAATTGAATGCCCTCTGATCATCCTATCATCTCCAGACTTGGGAAACAATGTGTGCCTCGGTATGGTGTTGATGGTTGGTAGCCCTGACAGAAGGTAGTAGACTGAGCCAAATTTATGTGTCTTCAAGGCATCATCTGGTATCTCCTTGTACATGTGTGCCATGGAGTTGTGGCCTTTCCTGGGCTTAGCATACACATCAATATCATCATCAGCCTCTTCAGGAGCATGGATTAGCTCAGCCCATTCAGCAATAGAAGATTGGTACCTTGTACCCTCTGTCATCCAGACAATCTTGCCATCTAGGTAAAAATGAGTTGTGGAAAAGAACTACATCACCATCTCATCATTCCATTTTGTCAGTTTCTGACCCACAAAAGCATCAACTCCATTCATTCTGAAGCTCTCATGAACTCCAGGAAAGTGATCTTCATTGTCATCAATGAAAGTCCAATCAACCCATCTCATGTCACTGACTATGGGCTTCTTGTCCAGGAGGACAATCTCATAGAAGTCTTGTTATTCTTTGGTGTGGAACCTGTAATCCACAATAGTTCTTCTCCTTGTTGCATAAGGATCAGTTTGCCTCCATAGTCTAAGACCTGCATCTTTCCTTAACTTCATATTCTCTGCAATGGGATGGTTGTCATCATGATCAGGTATCTTGGGCTTGAGCTTTCTGAGCACTTGGGTCTCTTCTTCTTCTTCAACTTCAGGCATTGGGGCCTTGTTCTTCTCTGCAGCAGGGATGTTTCTTGTAGATGTCTTGGGTGCGATCTGCTTAGGAGCTTGAGCTTGTGATGATTGCTTGGGAGCAGTCTTGGGCTTAGAAGGAGCAGCCCCTGACTTGATTGCATCTCCCATCAATTTATGTGTCTTGAGAGCTGGTGCAACATCTTCTTTTTCATCATCTTCCTCATCAAACTCCTTCATCATAGAAGGTTTTCCAATAACTCTAGCCATGGTCTTTTTGACCCTTTCCTTCCTCTTCTTGCCTCTAGCAGCCTCTTCTTCCTTTGATTTCAAAGTTTCAAGTGTTGAGGCCCTGGCTTTGGACATAGGCTTTCTTTGAGCAGGAGCCTTTACTTTCATGCCTGGCTTAATGCCAGCAGCAGCAGCATCAACATGTTCTTTCTTGGTCAACTTCTTCTTGGAAGTGACCTCCTCATCAGCAATATAGTCCTCATCTTTAGATTCTGAGGTTCTCTTCTTCTATGCCTAGTAGCATCCTTAGGAAGATTGTTGGGCGTGCTTTTGCTTCCATCATCAGAGCTGCTTGAGGGACTAGTGCCCTCACTGAGATTCTGGTGCTCCTCTGACCTGTTCTGGCTGTCACTCTGGTCTGACATTGCTGTAACTAACCCTGTGAATAGATGGGTATAGGTAGAGTAGATAAGCAACACAAAGTACAACTGTTTTGGCAAAAAGAATGACTCAAAAACTTAATTTTAGTTTTCTACAAAAAGCATTTCAGAGCTACCAATATGACAAACTCGGTGACACCAAAGCAACTTTGGAGTCTAAACATGTGAAAACGGTCAGACCGAGACACAATTTGGTGACTCCGAGATGCTAGGGTTTCACTGAGAAAGTAAACTCGGTCACACCGATTTGTACACTTCGGTCAGACCGAGTAGTACATGTGCAATGGCCTGGGTCAAATTGGTGAGACCGAATCTTTCAAATCGGTCGGTCTGAGATGAGTTTGGCGGAAACCTAACCCTAAGTTTTTGGATCAAAACTAATCTAGAGGAAGTTTTGACTGGATAGAACTATTTCAATCGTGGCAAGAATCATGGCATTGTCCTTAGTGCAAGAATCGGAGTTAAAGATTGCACAAGGAGATGAGTTCATACCCTAACTTGGTGATGAACCCTCTATGGAGACAACGGCGGCGAACACCAGCGGCAGGAGGTCATGGGCAAAGAGGAGACGATCCGGAGACCTCGAGGCGTAGAGCTGGACAGGCGCGGGCAAAGTGTTTGGAGAAATTTCCAAATTTTCAGCCCGGGTATATATATCCAGACTCTGTCGGTGTGACCGAGTGGAACGACTCAGTGGCACCAAGATGCAGAATCGCAAGCGGTTGCTGCAACTCGGTGTGACCGAAGGGTTCAAATTGGTTGCACCGAGATTAAAACCTAGATCAACTTAATGAACTCGGTATGACCGAATGGGATGGATCAGTCAGACCGAAATGCACTAAGAGGTTTTGGAATTAAGACCTTGACGGATCGGTGACTCCGAGTGCTCCTCACCCGGAGGGTCTGAATTCAACTTGTTCAAACTTTGTGATGTAGCATGAATAGAGTTTGAGACGAGAAAATCATAGATAGCTAGAGGGAGTTCTTAGGCATTCTTGTCCATCCATTTGGCAAAAAGAGAAGCCAAACAAACAAAGCACCAAATGGATGTCCCCGAATGGAAAAAATATGCAACCAACATGCTCACACAATAAGATAGCAAATGAAATATGTGGCAGAGCATGCACAAACACTCTAGCATCTATCAAGCAATTGGCGATGACTAGGTCATCTATATATGAGTATATTGACTGAGGAGTCAAATGAGAACATTTGATCATAGGTCATACTCATCGTTTAAGCACAAGTGGGCTTACCAATTTTACAGAAAGCATTGTTGTGTTCACACCATTAGAGTTGTTTTAGCTCAATTCTTAGAGCAAATCTCCCCCTAGATGTGATATCCCCCCTAAGGGGGATGAACTAACCTTGGGTTTTGTCGGTGATGACTTCATGTAGGTGTTGAAGATGTAGATGCTCAATGTTTATGTAGATCATTTGGAGCAATCCATTGGAGTGAGTTGCACTTTCAATACCTACACGAGTTAGTCCCACAAGGAAAACACAAGGATATCCATAGACAAAGAGTGAAATTCACACATGATGTTGTCCACGAAAGCATTAGGTTACCTTGTCCCTTGTCTTACCAACAAGAGAGTTTGTGACTCCTTGAACTAGTGCAAGATATGAAAGTTGATTGCACTTGTTCTTGCCAAAATGAATATGAGTGAAGAATGTTGACGGAGTCACCCTCAAGAACTCTCTAGTTCTTCTTCTTAGGGATCCACATCATCTTGATGGGAATCCTTGGAGTTGTAGTCATACTTGATGAAGTAGAATAATACAACTCCAATGTATCTACTTTTCCTAACGTTTTTCCTCTTGTTTTGGACTCTAATTTGCATCATTCGAATGAAACTAACCTCGGACTGACGCTGTTTTCAGTAGAACTACCATGATGTTGTTTTTGTGCATAAATAAAAGTTCTCGAAATGGAACGAAACTTTGCGAGGAATTTTTATGCAATAAATAAGAATATCTTGAGCCAAGATCCACCAGAGAGGGGCACCTGGGTGCGCACAACCCACCAGGGCGCGCCCCCTCTCCTGGTGCGTCCAGGTGGGTTGTCCCCACGTGGTGGTCCTGCAGACCCTAAAACCGACGCTATAAAATCCTTTTTTTCCAGAAAAAATCAAGGAGAAAGAATTATCATGATCCATGAGATGGAGCCACCGTCACCTCCTATTCTTCATCGGGAGGCCAGATCTGGAGTCCGTTTGAGGCTCCGAAGAGGGGGATCTTCGTTCTTCATCAGCACCAACCCTTCTACATCGCCAATTCCATGATGCTCCCCACCGGAAGTGAGTAATTCCTTCGTAGGCTCATTGGTCGGTGAGGAATTGGATGAGATTCATCATGTAATCGAGTTAGTTTTGTTAGGGCTTGATCCCTAGTATCCACTGTGTTCTTAGATTGATGTTGCTATGACTTTGCCTTAATGCTTGTCACTTTGGGCCTGGGTGCCATGATTTTAGATCTAAACCATTTATGTTATTACCATTATATCCATGTTCTAGATCTGATCTTGCAAGTTATAGTCACCTACTACGTGTTATGATCCAGCAACCCCGGAGTGACAATAGTCGGGACCACTCCTGGTGATGACCGTAGTTTGAGGAGTTCATGTATTCACTATGTGTTAATGCTTTGTTCCGGTTCTCTATTAAAAGGAGGCCTTAATATCCCTTAGTTTCCAATATGGACCCACTACCACGGGAGGGTAGGACAAAAGATGTCATACAAGTTGTTTCCATAAGCTCGTATGACTATTTACGGAATACATGCCTACATTATATTGACGAATTGGAGCTAGTGCCGTATCGCCCTAGGTTATAACTGTCTCATGATGAATATCATCCAACAAGTCACCGATACAATGCCTAATTTATCTTACATTGTTCTTGCTAAGTTACTACTGCTATCATCTATGTTACCGTTACCGTTGCTGCTGCTACTATTATCAAAACTATCATACTACTTTGCTACTGATAATTAATCTCCAGGTGGGGTTGAATTGACAACTCAGCTGCTAATACCATCAATATTCTTTGGCTCCCATTGTGTCGAATCTATAAATTTGGGTTGAATACTCTACCCTCGATAACTATTGCGACCCCCTATACTTGTGGGTTATCAAGACCTTTTTATGGCGCTGTTGCCGGGGAGCATAGCTATATTTGTTGAGTCATTTGGGATTATTATCACTTTATCACTATGAAGAATCTGAAGGATGCTAAGCCTAAGATTTTTCCCTCAAAGACGAGGGGATGTAAGGAACTGCCATCTAGTTCTGCTTTAGATTCATCTTCTGTTATAAGTAAACTTGCAACACTACCACATGCTATTAATTCTGATATGTCGCAAGTTATTGATGATGCTACTTCTGCTATGGATAACGCTTATTATGATGCTAGTACCTTGCTTAATGATGATGTGCCACTTGGTGAATTTCTTGATACACAAATTGCTAGAGTTATACAACATGATGTTGTTGAATCTGATGATGAGCTTGAAACTGAAACTCCTGGAACACCTGCTATAACTAGCCCTCCTAGATATGAATTGCCTAAGGTACCTGAAGGTTATGTTATGAATGAGGAGACAACTAGAGATATTCTTGCTTGCAGAGATAGAGATGATCTAGAGAAATTAGTATGCAAGTATAAAGAAAAATCTCTGAATGCTAGAATGAAATGTGATCCTAAGTTTGCTACTTCACCTATCTTTATTGATGATAAGGATTATGAATTCTCTGTCGACCCATAGTTAATTACTTCGGTTGAATCTGATACTTTTCATGGTTATGAAACTGAAACTATTGTGGCACATCTTACCAAGTTGAATAACATAGCCACCCTTTTTACTCATGATGAGAAAACTCGCTATTAATTTATTCTCAAATTATTTCCTTTCTCATTAAAGGGTGATGCTAAAGCTTGGTACAATACTCTTGCTCATGGTTGTGTGCGTAGTCCCTAGGATATGATTTATTACTTCTCTAAAAAATATTTTTTTGCTCATAAGAAATAAGTTGCCTTGCAGGAAATATTTAACTTTGTTCAAATTAAAGAAGAGAGTCTCCCACAAGCTTGGGGAGGCTTTGCCAATTACTTAATGCTTTGCCTAATCATCCTCTTAAGAGAAATGAAATACTTGATATCTTCTATAATGGACTAACCGATGCTTCTAGGGATTTCCTAGATAGTTGTGCTGGTTCTGTTTTCAGGGAACAAACTGTTGGACAAGCTAAAGAATTATTGAATAACATATTGAAAAATTATGATGATTGGACTATTTCTAAACCATCGCCTAAACCCACTCCGAAGAAGAGGGGCATATTATATCTTAGTCCTGAAGATATGCAAGAGGCAAAGAAATCTATGAAGGAAAAAGGTATTAAAGCTGAGGATGTTAAAAATTTACCCCCTATTGAAGAAATACATGGGCTTAATACACCGCCACCTCCTAAGGTGGTAGAGGTAAATTCTCTAATGAAGTTCAATGATAATGACAATCCTCACAATATGCATCCTAGCCAATGCCTTTATGAGTTTAAAAATTATATTAGAAAACAAGACCACTTCAATGCAAATGTTATGGAACAATTGAAATACAATTATGATATGATTGCTCGCTTGAGTGACTTGTTATTCAGAATATCAAATGATGTTAGAGGTGTTGGAAAGCATGCTTCTATGGTTTAAACTCAGTTAGAACAAGTTGCTAAATCTCAAAGAGAATTGCTTGATGAAATGAATAATAATATGCATGACTTTGATGTTAGAGTTGCAACTAGAGGAGGTAAAATGACTCAGGAACCACTTTATCCTGAGGGACACCCAAAAAGAATTGAACAAGATTCACAAAGGAATAACACTAGTGCACCTAGTCGTTCTAGAAAGAAAAAGAAAAATGATATGACTTTGCATACTTCTAGTGAATCTGAAATAGAAAAACCTCCTGATAATGATAATGAAACTTCTATCTCAGATGCTGAAACTCAATCTGGTAATGAACACTCACATAGTGATAATGAAAACTATAATGACGAGGTTCATGAAGACACTCAACCAAATAATAAAGAACCACACAATGATGTTGAGATAGAACCACCTGTTGATCGTGATAACCCACAACCTAAGAATAAAAGGTATGACAAAAGAGACTTCATTGCTAGAAAACACGGTAAAGAAAGAGAACCATGGGTTCAAAAACCTATGCCTTTTCCACCTAAGTCAACTAAAAAGAATGATGATGAAGAATTTGAACGCTTTGCTGAAATACTGAGGCCAGTCTTTTTGCATACTCGCTTGACTGATATCTTGAAAATGCCTCCTCATGCAAAATATATGAAAGAAATCATCACAAATAACAGAAAAATACCGGAAGATGAAATCTATACTATGCTTGCTAATTACACTTTCAAATATGGAGTACCTAAAAAACTTGGAGATCCGGGAATACCAATATACCTTGCTCCATCAAGAAGAATTATGTGAAAACTGCTTTATGTGATTTAGGAGCTGTTGTTAGTGTTATGTCTTTCTCTTTATATAAAAGACTTGATTTGAATAAACTCACACCTACTGAAATATCTTTGCAAATGGCTGATAAATCAACTGCAATACCTATCGGTATCTGTGAGGATGTGTGATACGTCTTCGTCGTATCTACTTTTCCAAACACGTTTGCCCTTGTTTTGGACTCTAACTTGCATGATTTGAATGGAACTAACCTGGAATGACGATGTTTTCAGCAGAATTGCCATGGTGTTATTTGTGTGCAGAAATAAAAGTTCTTGGAATGACCTGAAAATCAATGGAGATTATTTTTGGAATATATAAAAAATATTGGCAAAAGAATCAAGGCCAGGGGCCCACACCCTATCCATGAGGGTGGGGGCGCATACCCCCTGGGCGCCCCCCTGCCTCGTGGGCCCCCTGGTGCTCCACCGACTGTCGGATCACGGGTTCCGGCAAACCCTTGAGGTTCAAACACTGGGGTGCGCGTGAAGGTTTTCTCCCTATCGATCCACGCCCTAACTCTCGAAGATCTTGCGGACGAACTCGAGGAACTCACAACACAAGAAGACACAAGATTTATACTGGTTCGGGCCACCGTTGTGGTGTAATACCCTACTCCAGTGTGGTGGTGGTGGATTGCCTCTTGGGCTAATGATGAACAATACAAAGGGAAGAACAACCTCCTGAGGTTGAGGTGTTCTTGTGCTTGGTGAACTTGTGTGGGTGGGATGCCTTTCGATCTGATCTCGATCCGATTCTCTCCCGTCCTCTCTACTGTGGTGGCTAGTTCTACTTATATAGGCCCTGATCCTCTCCCCAAATATTGGGCGGGAAGGGAGCCAACAACGGCCAATTTGAAAGGGGACAACTAGTACACCTTATCCTGACAAAAGTGGTCTTCGCCTGCCAAAGGCTTTGGTGGTGACGTCGTCCTGGGCTCCATGGTGACCTCCGTCTTGTCGTCCTTCTGGTCTTGGTCTCGTTGCACCAATATGGAAACCTTTGCTTGATGCCTCGGTACTCCGCGCCTGCGCTTGCCCCTTGGTACCAAAGAGGAAGCAAGGACACTGCGCGCGCTGGCGCCTGCCTGGTCTCGATCGTCATGGCTCACGTCACGAGGACCTCGCGAGGTTTGCCCTACCTTGATCTCTCTGCCCCTCGCGAGCCTGCCTGGCGAGGCCGCTCCTGAGGGGGTCTTGCATCGTCCGCCTCGTGAGGCTTGGCCCCTCGCGAGGGTCTTGAATGCCTTGTCGATGAAGATGGGCCATACAGACCTGCCAGGCCAGCCACGCCACGGGTCGCAGGCAGGCAAGTCTAGGGACCCCCGTTCCCATAACACCGACAGTAGCCCCCGGGACCAAGGTGCGCTCGGGCTTGGCTTCGAGGCGAAGACAAAAGGTCAAGCATGGAGCGCCGCGGGCCCCAAAAGCCTGCGGCCTTGGTTGACGCGTGGCGGTTGATTGGACGTGGGCGTCTCTGCTTCCCCACGCTGCCTTTGAATCCACCTGGCTATGCGACCCTTGCAACCTACACAGTTATTCTCCCATTGGCCACGCCTTGCTTCCATAGTCCTTCTGCTTCCTCGAGACTCTGCCCCTCCTCTCCAATCTGACCTGCACTCCGCCTGCTTCACCGCCATGGTGCCGAAACAAGCAGACAAGGGGAAGAAGCCGTTGTCTTCGCCAAGTGCACCTCTAGCCACCGAGCCTGTAGTCGGCCGATCCTTGGTGCTCAAGGACGAGGCCATGGACAAGGTGCGTCCCATGCTCGCCAGCAGTTTCAACGAGTGGGGGAGATGGTGGCTTGGCCCGTGTCTCGCGCTCGCATCGCTCGAACGGTCACCGAGGTCCTAATCTTCATTGATGCCCCTTGGGCGGGCCTGATTCCCCCTTTCTGCCTTCTTCAACGTGGTGCTTGAACACTACCAGATCCATATGCTACATCTCGACCCCCAATCCGTGACTCTCCTCGCCATCTTCGCCTTTGTGTGTGAAGCTATGGTGGGCATCGCTCCTTCTGTGGCCCTTCTCTGCCATTTCTTCTCACTACATCTGACTGATCCCCGGCAAAGCTCGGGGTGCGTGAGCTTCCAAGCCATGGCCGCGACGGCGGGCATGGGGATTGACTTCGAGCTTCCTCCATCTACGAGCGAGTTTCAGACACGGTGGGTTTTTGTCGACGCCGGTGTGCTCAGCCCTCTGCTCCACGCCCCGTCAGCGCCTGCCGTTCCCCACTCCGTTTGGGGCCACGAGAAGCTCATGAGCCCCCATCTTGTCCCCATCTGGCTCAGGCTAAGGATGCTGAAGGACCGCGGCGTGACCACGCCGATGGTGGTGAAGGAGTTTATCAGGTGCCGGGTTGCTCCGCTTCAACGCCATTCTCGCCCGATGTGGACCTTGCTCAGCAGTCAGGACCATATGAGGTTTCAGGAGTCCGGGCTCCCCCTTGGGACACGGCAAATGGTGCTCAAGGTCCTATCAGGTGTCCCTTTGCCGGACGACTTGCCTGGGAAGAACTGTCTACTATACCGCTGCGGGAACAAGGCTGAATTCGCGGGGAGCATGCCTTCCTTTGACGAGTGGGGGCTGCGTCCGGACGACCTGGTGGGGTCCCACGAGAACCCTGCCAGCGTAGTTCCCCTCTTCGTCGCTGGCGCCGAGCTCGTCCCGAATGTGGGTGCAAGGGGTGCTGATGTGTGGACTCCGCCTGGGGCTCCTGAGGCGTCGTCCTCAGGATCCCGTGATTCTGGGACGTCGGTCGCTGAGGCGATGCAGCACGTGGCTCTCGAGGCCAAAACTCCGGAGGCCTCGGGAGGTCGCGGTGAGACGGCACCCAACTGTTCTCCGCAGCCAGGCACCCCTGAAGTCGTTCTCCAAAGCACTTCTCCGGCTATACCCCGTACTGGCCGCCACATTCAGCGCTTCGGTCGGCTTTGCATGGACTTCAAGGAGCTCCGCAAGAGGAAAGGATCTTCGAGCAGTAGCGGTATCTTCGGGCCGTTGAAGCGACGAAAGTACATCGCCATCGACGAGTAAGTACCTTATCTTGGTGATCTTCTGTGTGTCGCCTTCCTTTCCTGACGATTATCCCCTCAGGACCCCTTCTACCAAGGCCGTGAAATCTCCTAAGAAGTACCTCCCTCTCGTACCGTCGCACCCGCCAAGCTCTAGCGCTGCAGGCTCGGGTGCTGCCCACGGCGTGGGGGCAGCCGTGGGAGTTGGTCCGTCATCAAGGCGCCCCGAGCTTGCGCCTTCGTCGTCCTTCCTTCGCGGCCTCGCTTAGAGCGCAGCAGGCGTGCCAAGGGCTCCTCCCCTGGTCACAGTCGGTAGCTGGCTGGCCTCGACCCTGGGGTCTTCTTCAAGCAGCGGGCCTTATTCGGTTCGGGCCCCTCGCGAGGGCTGGCTGGTGCCTGGGGCCGCGCCAGCCCCCAGCCCCCTGCTGAGAGGGGGCGCGCCACGCCGGGCGTCACCCACAGCCCCCATGGCGGAGGGCGAGATGGGCCGTGTGCTCAAGTTCGAGCGCGGGCGGAGCGTCTTTTGTCATGAGCTCTTCCAGGAGGCGACGGACGCGATGAACCGACTCGGCGAAGAACTTGAGGGTGTCGACGCGTGCCTTGAGGCCGAGGGTCTTCGGTTGCCGGAGGAGTGGCACAGGATGAAAGTGGCCATCAACCTCGGGTGCCACCAGCGCGAGCTAGAAAATAGGAAGGATGAGGCCTCCCTCGCGGCCTCCCGTGAGGCCTGCTCCCGAGCTCTGGAGGAGGCTCGTGAAGCTGACCGCCGTCGCGAGGCTGCGAAGAAGCGCGCGTGGGAGCTCCACGCTTGGGGTGCGTCCCTCGAGCAGCAAGTGAAGGCGCGCAAAGCCGCCCTCACCTCGCTGAGGGGGACACCTGCTGAGGAAGATGAGGTCCGGAAGCGTGAGGAGGCATTGGCTCTGTAAGCCGTGGAGTGTAGCCTCGAGCTTGAGCAACTGGAGACGAGGGAGCGTCAAGTTGCCCAAGCAGAATATGCTATCGGGGCTCGCGAGGCCAAGTTCCAGGAGGAAGTCGACCGCCGGGTGGCCAAGGTTCGCGCGGATCTTGAAGGTCGGCACGTCCTGAAGCTGAAGCTTGCGGGAGCTGAGGCAACGGGCAGGGCCGCTGCTCTCAGGCCCAGGTTAGATGAGGCGGAGAGGTGTGAGGAGGCCATGGCCGCCGCCCTGGTCACGGCGCAGGCGGACTTGGCCTCCGCTCGTGCCGAGCTGCTTTCTCTTCAGAGACGGGTTGATGATGCCGAGGCCGTCGCGCGGCAAAACAGGGAGGCAGTGCTTCAACGGCGGACACTGGAGCGCAAGCACGTCCCCATGCTTCAGGGCCTCTGGAACAGGGCTAATACCGCCCTGGGCTTCATCTGTGACGAGAATGCACCGCCCCCACTCGAATGACTACGCCAGTCACCTGACCTTCTTCACCAACATGGTGACGCGCTTGGAAGCGCGGTCTAATAGGGCTCGCCGGCTTGTGGAAGAGAGAAGTCACAGTCTGCTTGGGCGCGCGTTCTCCCGCGTCTTCAGCCACCTCCGGAACATTGATCTCAACTTTGATTTTGACGCCGCTATTGCTCCCGTGCTGGAAGCCATCCGGGGTGACTTGGCGCGATGGGTTGAAGACCACGTGGATGCGCTGGTCAGGGCCTTCGCTTCTGACGATGACGGGGTTGTGGTTGCGGCGGACGAAGGCGGCGTGGTTGATGATGGCGACGTCGACGCCGGCGAAGGTGGAGGCAACGCCAACGATGGTGACAGCGATGCCAGCGGCGCGTCTGAAGATGATATGGGGGACGCAGCGAGCGACATATCCGGTTGATTCCTTGTTTCCCTGTTATTTATCCTGTAGAAACTTGGGCGTGGCCCTGGAAGACTATAAGAGCATTTTGAGAGGGGGAGCCCCTCATGTAAACAATCACAGCTTTTATCCTTTCATGCTAAATTGAGTACGCGTCTTCATGAGCTTACGCACACCGGGGCAAGATTGTTGTTGCGGTTTACCTTAGCTTGGATGAGCCCAAAACTGGCCCGAGAGATTGCAGGTTTTTGAGGAGTTCCTGATGAATTCGTCGCCACACCCGAGAGGGCCGTGTGATAAGTGAGCGGCTGCCACAGCTCAGCACGCGCGTGGCTCGTGTGCTTCATGCCTAGCCCGGCTCGCGAGGGGCCCGCGAGGGGAGAGCGACTGACACGAGCTCCGAAATAAGGCAAGAACGAGACTGCGAGAAATAACTCGAACGAGAAAAGGCATCCCCCTCGCGCGTATCAAATGAAAATTCAACTTCAACTTAAATCCAAATCCAGAAGGCGGGGTTACAGAAAAGAGATCCAAAGCAAATGGCCGCGTTCGGCGCCTAGTCTAGTCTTCGACGTCTTCTCACCAGTGCGGAGCTAACTGCTGCCACTGGGCGTGGGAGGGAGCCCCCGAGGCCCGAGGGCGGCTCTCCGGAGACTCCGGGGCGTGTACATCCCCACTCATTATTACGTGAGAGTGTCACGGGCGGCGATCTTCACAGGTACCGGCCTTTCTTCATATCGCCAGCGAGGGCCCCGCCTTGCGCCACCCCCTACCACCGCTGGGACGACCGGAAACCGGGACGGCCCAACGAGGGCAGAGGGGACGCCAGCGATGCCCTCGGCGACCACGGGTCCTCTGCCGGGGGAAAGGTCGCAGTCGCCACCCTGGCAGAGGGCCTACCTCCGGGCGTTGCCTTGCCCCGCGCGACACGGGGAGGGGCCTTTCTCCTAGCCCCTTCCGCGCAGCCCCCAACCGGTCTCTCCTGTCGGGGCGGGCATTGCCATGCCGGAACCATTGTTCGGCGCCGCGACCTGGTTCATCTGTGACTCATGGTTAGTGTAAGCTTGCTCCTGAGGGACTAGTGGTACCATGTTTCTGTTTTTGACGGCGCGGTTGGCGGGGCTCTCCAGCGGCTCCTGGAAGGCTTCAGCTCCTAATGCCTCCTCCTCCCAACCTGGCCCGAGAAACGAGCCACGGTCGTCCTCCGGCGTGTACTCCTGGTCCATCATGCGGGGCACATAGGCTTCCGAGGCTGTCACCCCAAACACCTCGCCGTAGTGCCCCACACTCCATGTCGCCCGACCCAGCGCGGCATCCTGAGGATGATAGCGCGGCACCTCGCTGGGGCCATGGGGGGCAACGCTCGTGCCCATGTTCATCAGAGGCGGCATGGGGGCAACGGGGCCCCCGGCGCCGCCGGCCGTCCTGGTGTTGATGAAGCCCCCAGGCGCACCCGAGGGCGCACGGTTGTGGCGAGGCCCGTCGTGAGGTCCAGTAGTGGCTCGGGAAGGAAGCAGATAGCAAAAAGGCGGCACTCCTAACGCCGCCACATCCAGCAGCTCAGCGACACGTTCCAGTAGTGCGTCGCCTCCGCTCTCCATCAGCCGGCACTACAGCAACTCCCGCGCCACCATGAGCACGGCCCGCATGTTCGCCTGCTCCCGCCGGGTGTGTGGCGCCATTGCTGCGGCGTGGCTTGCGACCCTTGCAGCGGCTCACGCTTGTCGTGGAGTGAGGGTGGATGACGCCTGGCCGCGCCGCCCGCACCCCGCAGCGTTAGGTGGCGCTCGCACCGCCTAGAGCGCGGGGTGGAGGTCTTCATGGGTAGGTGGCGCCGCCTGGGCTGACCAAGCTGCCCATCAGTCGGAGTCGGCCCTTGGGTCGCCGGACATCGGGGCCATGGAGCGTCGGCGGGTCAATTGGTGGGGAAGAGACTCTGGCGCACCCCAACCTGGCGCGCCAAATGTCGGATCACGGGTTTCGGCAAACCCTTGAGGTTCGAACACTGGGGTGCGCGTGAAGGTTTTCTCCCTATCGATCCACGCCCTAGCTCTCTAAGATCTTGCGGATGAACTCGACGAACTCACAAAACAAAAATACACAAGATTTATACTGGTTTGGGCCACCGTTGTGGTGTAATACCTGTTGGGGAACGTAGTAATTTCAAAAAAAATTCCTACGCACACGCAAGATCATGGTGATGCATAGCAACGAGAGGGGAGAGTGTTGTCTACGTACCCTCGTAGACCGTTCACGGAAGCATTATATCAACGCGGTTGATGTAGTCGTACGTCTTCACAATCCGACCGATCTAAGTACCGAAAGCACGGCACCTCCGAGTTCGGCACACGTTCGGCTCGGCGACGTCCTTGCCTTCTTGATCCAGCAAGAGGGGTGAAGTAGTAGATGAGTTCCGGCAGCATGACGGCGTGGTGACGGTGTTGGTGAAGAACAATCTCCGCAGGGCTTCGCCTAAGCACTACGAAATCTAGGACGGAGGATAAACTAGAGGGGACGGGGTTGCCGGCACACGGCTTGGTGTTTCTTGATGTGTCTTTGGTGCCAGCCCTGCCCCTCTATTTATATGTTGAGCCCTAGGGATGAAACTTGGAGCAAAAGCCTCCTCAAAGTCGGTTTTGCCCGAAAGGCAAGAGTCCCACTCGGACTCCAGGACCAAACGCCACAATCCTTGGCGTCTAGCCCAGACGCCATGGGCCTCGGCGTCTGGCCCAGGGCCAGACGCCAGGGTCTCCGGCGTTTGCCCCCTAGCCTCCGTAAAACTCCTTTTGCACCGACTTATAGCCCCATGGGCCTGACCCCTTGGCCAAACCATATCATCCAATATATGAATCTTTACCTCCGGACCATTCCGGAGCTCCTCATCATGTCCGTGATCTCATCCGGGACTCCGAACAACATTCGGTCACCAACATACATAACTCATAGTACTATATCGTCAACGAACGTTAAGCGTGCGGACCCTACGGGTTCAAGAACTATGTAGACATGACCGAGACACCTCTCTGGTCAATAACCAATAGCGGGACCTGGATGCCCATATTGGCTCCTACATATTCTATGAAGATCTTTATCGGTCAGATCGCATAACAACATACGTTGTTCCCTTTGTCATCGGTATGTTACTTGCCCGAGATTCGATCGTCGGTATCTCAATACCTAGTTCAATCTCATTACCAGCAAGTCTCTTTACTCGTTCCGTAATACATCATCCCACAACTAACTCATTAGTTGCAATGCTTGCAAGGCTTATAGTGATGTGCATTACCGAGTGGGCCCAGAGATACCTCTCCGACAATCGGAGTGACAAATCCTAATCTCGAAATACGCCAACCCAACAAGTACCTTTGGAGACACCTGTAGAGCACCTTTATAATCACCCAGTTACGTTGTGATGTTTGGTGGCACACAAAGTGTTCCTCCGGTAAACAGGAGTTGCATACTCTCATAGTCATAGGAACATGTATAAGTCATGAAGAAAGCAATAGCAACAAACTAAACGATCAAGTGCTAAGCTAACGGAATGGGTCAAGTCAATCACATCATTCTCCTAATGATGTGATCCCGTTAATCAAATGACAACTCATGTCTATGGTTAGGAAACTTAACCATCTTTGATCAACGAGCTAGTCAAGTAGAGGCATACTAGTGACACTCTGTTTATCTATGTATTCACACATGTATTATGTTTCCGGTTAATACAATTCTAGCATGAATAATAAACATTTATCATGATATAAGGAAATAAATAATAACTTTATTATTGCCTCTAGGACATATTTCCTTTAGTCTCCCACTTGCACTAGAGTTAATAATCTAGTTCACATCGCCATGTGATTTAATACCAATAGTTCACATCACCATGTGATTAACACCCATAGTTCACATCGACATGTGACCAACACCCAAAGGGTTTACTAGAGTCAATAATCTAGTTCACATCACTATGTGATTAACACCCAAAGAGTACTAAGGTGTGATCATGTTTTGCTTGTGAGAGAAGTTTAGTCAACGGGCCTGCCACATTCAGATTCGTAAGTATTTCGCAAATTTCTATGTCAACAATGCTCTTCACGGAGCTACTTTAGCTAATTGCTCCCACTTTCAATATGTATCCAGATTGAGATTTAGAGTCATCTGGATCAGTGTCAAAATTTGCATCGACGTAACCCTTTACGACGAACCTTTTTTTTGTCACCTCCATAATCGAGAAACATATCCTTATTCCACTAAGGATAATTTTGACCGCTGTCCAATGATCTACTCCTAGATCACTATTGTACTCCCTTGCCAAAAACAGTGTAGGGTATACAATAGGTCTGGTACACAACATGGCATATTTTATAGAACCTATGGCCAAGGCATAGGGAATGACTTTCATTCTCTTTATATCTTCCGCCGTGGTCGGGCTTTGAGTCTTACTCATTTTCACACCTTGTAACATAGGCAAGAACTCTTTCTTTGACTGTCCTATTTTGAACTACTTCAAAATCTTGTCAAGGTATGTACTCACTGAAAAAACTTATCAAGCGTCTTGATCTATCTCTATAGATCTTGATGCTCAATATGTAAGCAGCTTCACCGAGGTCTTTCTTTGAAAAACTCCTTTCAAACACTCCTTTATGCTTTGCAGAATAATTCTACATTATCTCTGATCAACAATATGTCATTCACATATACTTATCAGAAATGCTGTAGTGCTCCCACTCACTTTATTGTAAATATAGGCTTCACCGCAAGTTTGTATAAAACTATATGCTTTGATCAACTTATCAAAGTGTATATTCCAACTCCGAGATGCTTGCACCAGTCCATAGATGGATCGCTGGAGCTTGCATATTTTGTTAGCACCTTTAGGATTGACAAAACTTTCTTGTTGCATCATATACAACTCTTCTTTAATAAATCCATTAAGGAATGTAGTTTTGTTTATCCATTTGTCAGATTTCATAAAATGTGGCAATTGCTAACATGATTCGGACAAACTTAAGCATAGATACGAGTGAGAAACTCTCATCGTAGTCAACACCTTGAACTTGTCGAAAACCTTTTGCGACAATTCTAGCTTTGTAGATAGTAACACTACTATCAGCGTCCGTCTTCCTCTTGAAGATCCATTTAATCTCAATGGCTCACCAATCAACGGGCAAGTCAATCAAAGTCCATACTTTGTTCTCATACATGGATCTCATCTCAGATTTCATGGCCTCAAGCCATTTCGTGGAATCTGGGCTCATCATTGCTTCCTCATAGTTCGTCGGTTCGTCATGGTCAAGTAACATGACCTCCAGAACAGGATTACCGTACCACTCTGGTGCGGATCTCACTCTGGTTTACCTACGATGTTCGGTAGTAACTTGATCTGAATTTTCATGATCATTATCATTAGCTTCCTCACTGATTGGTGTATGTGACACAGAAACCGATTTTTGTGATGAACTACTCTCCAATAAGGGAGCATGTACAGTTACCTCATCAAGTTCTACTTTCCTCCCACTCACTTCTTTCGAGAGAAACTCCTTCTCTAGAAAGATTCCAAATTTAGCAACAAAAGTCTCGCCTTCGGATCTGTGATAGAAGGTGTACCCAACAGTCTCTTTTGGGCATCCTATGAAGACACATTTTTATGATTTGGGTTCGAGCCTATCAGGTTGAAGCTTTTTCACATAAGCATCGCAGCCCCAAACTTTAAGAAACGACAACTTTGGTTTCTTGCCAAACCATAGTTCATAAGGCGTCGTCTCAACAGATTTAGATGGTGACCTATTTAACGTGAATGTAGCTGTCTCTAATGCATAACCCCAAAACGATAGTGGTAAATCGGTAAGAGACATCATAGATCGCACCATATCTAATAAAGTACGGTTACGACGTTCGGACACACCATTACACTGTGGTGTTCCAGGTGGCATGAGTAGTGAAACTATTTCACATTGTTTTAACTGAAGGCCAAACTCGTAACTCAAATATTTTACTTCTGCGATCATATCGTAGAAACTTTTATTTTTGTTACGATGATTCTCCACTTCACTCTGAAATTCTTTGAACTTTTCAAATGTTTCAGATTTGTGTTTCATCAAGTAGATATACTCATATCTGCTCAAATCATCTGTGAAGATCAGAAAATAATGATACCTGCCACGAGCCTCAATATTCATCGGACCACATACATCAGTATGTATGATTTCCAACAAATCTGTTGCTCGCTCCATAGTTCCGGAGAATGGAGTCTTAGTCATCTTTCCCATGAGGCATGGTTCGCAAGCATCAACTGATTCATAATCAAGTGATTCCAAAAGCCCATCAGCATGGATTTTCTTCATGCGCTTTACACCAATATGACCTAAACGACAGTGCCACAAATAAGTTGCGCTATCATAATTAACTTTGCATCTTTTGGCGTCAATATTATGAAAATGTGTATCACCACGATCGAGATCCAACAAACCATTTTATTGGGTGTATGACCATAGAAGGTTTGATTCATGTAAACAGAACAACAATTATTCTCTAATGTACATGAATAACCGTATTGCAATAAACATAATCCAATCATATTCATGATCAACGCAAACACTAAATAACATTTATTTTAGGTTTAACACTAATCCTGAAATTATAGGGAGTGTGCGATGATGATCATATCAATCTTGGAACCATTTCCAATACACATCGTCACTTCACCCTTAACTAGTCTCTGTTCATTCTGCAACTCCTATTTCGAGTTACTACTCTTAGCAACTGAACCAGTATCAAATACCGAGGGGTTTCTATAAACACTAGTAAAGTACACATCAATAACATGTATATCAAATATACCTTTGTTCACTTTGCCATCCTTCTTATCCGCCAAATACTTGGGGTAGTTCCACTTCTAGTGACCAGTTCCTTTGCAGTAGAAGCACTTAGTCTCAGGCTTAGGTCCAGACTTGGGCTTCTTCACTTGAGCAGCAACTTGCTTGCCGTTCTTCTTGAAGTTCCCCTTCTTCCCTTTGCCCTTTTCTTGAAACTAGTGGTCTTGTTAACCATCAACACTTGATGCTTTTCTTGATTTCTACCTTCGTCGATTTCAGCATCACGAAGAGCTTGGGAATCATTTCTGTTATCCCTTGCATATTATAGCTCATCACGAAGTTCTAGCAACTTGGTGATAGTGACTAGAGAACTATGTCAATCACTATCTTATCTGGAAGATTAACTCCCACTTGATTCAAGTGATTGTAGTACTCAGACATTCTGAGCACATGCTCACTAGCTGAGCAATTCTCCTCCATCTTGTAGGCAAAGTACTGTCAGAGGTCTCATACCTCTCGACACGGGCATGAGTATGAAATACCAATTTCAACTCTTAGAACATCTTATATGCTCTGTGGTGTTCAAAACATTTTTGAAGTCCCAGTTCTAAGCCGTAAAGCATGGTGCACTAAACTATCAAGTAGTCATCATGCCGAGCTTTTGTCAAACGTTCATAACGTCTGCATCTGCTCCTGCAATAGGTCTCTCACCTAGTGGTGCATCAAGGACATAATACTTCTGTGCAACAATAAGGTTAATCCTCAGATCACGGATCCAATCCGCATCATTGCTACTAACATTTTTCAACATAGTTTTCTCTAGGAATATATAAAAATTAAACTGGGAGCAACATCGCGAGCTATTGATCTACAACATAGATATGCTAATACTACCAGGACTAAATTCATGATAAATTAAAGTTCAATTAATCATATTACTTAAGAACTCCCACTTAGATAGACATCCCTCTAATCCTCTAAGTGATCACGTGATCCATATCAACTAAACCATGTCCGATCATCACGTGAGATGGAGTAGTTTCAATGGTGAACATCACTATGTTGATCATATCTACTATATGATTCATGCTCGACCTTTCGGTCTCCGTGTTCCGAGGCCATATCTATTACATGCTAGGCTCGTCAAGTTTAACCTGAGTATTCCGCATGTGCAACTGTTTTGCACCCGTTGTATTTGAACGTAGAGCCTATCACACCCGATCATCACGTGGTGTCTCAGCACGAAGAACTTTCGCAACGGTGCATACTCAGGGAGAACACTTATACTTTGATAATTTAGTGAGGGATCATCTTATAATGCTACCACCGAACTAAGCAAAATAAGATGTATAAAAGATAAACATCACATGCAATCATAATATGTGACATGATATGGCCATCATCATCTTGTGCCTTTGATCTCCATCTCCAAAGCATCGTCATGATCTCCATCGTCGCCGGCATGACACCATGATCTCCATCATCTTGATCTATATCAATGTGTCATCACATGGTCGTCTCGCCAACTATTGCTCTTGCAACTATTGCCATCGCATAGCGATAAAGTAAAGCAATTATTTGGCGCTTGCATCTTATGCAATAAAGAGACAACCATAAGGCTTCTGCCAGTTGCTGATAACTTCAACAAAACATGATCATCTTATACAACAACTTATATCTCATCACGTCTTGACCATATCACATCACAACATGCCCTGCAAAAACAAGTTAGACGTCCTCTACTTTGTTGTTGCAAGTTTTATGCGGCTACTACGGGCTGAGCAAGAACCGTTCTTACCTACGCATCAAAACCACAATGATAGTTTATCAAGTTAGTGCTGTTTTAACCTTCTCAAGGACCGGGCGTAGCCACACTCGGTTCAACTAAAGTTGGAGAAACTGACACCCGCTAGTCACCTGTGTGCATAGCACGGCGGTAAAACCAGTCTCGCGTAAGCATACGCGTAATGTCGGTCCGGGCCGCTTCATCCAACAATACCGCCGAACCAAAGTGTGACATGCTGGTAAGCAGTATGACTTATATCGCCCACAACTCACTTGTGTTCTACTCGTGCATATTACATCAACGCATAAAACCTAGCTCGGATGCCACTGTTGGGGAACGTAGTAATTTCAAAAAAAATTCCTACGCACACGCAAGATCATGGTGATGCATAGCAACGAGAGGGGAGAGTGTTGTCTACGTACCCTCGTAGACCGTTCGCGGAAGCATTATATCAACGCGGTTGATGTAGTCGTACGTCTTCACGATACGACCGATCCAAGTACCGAAAGCACGGCACCTCCGAGTTCTGCACACGTTCGGCTCGGTGACATCCTCGCCTTCTCGATCCAACAAGAGGGGCGAAGTAGTAGATGAGTTCCGGTAGCACGACGGTGTGGTGACGGTGTTGGTGAAGAACAATCTCCACAGGGCTTCGCCTAAGCACTACGAAAACTAGGACGGAGGATAAACTAGAGGGGACGGGGTTGCCGGCACACGACTTGGTGTTTCTTGATGCGTCTTTGGTGCTAGCCCTGCCCCTCTATTTATATGTTGAGCCCTGGGGTCGAAACTTGGAGCAAAAGCCTCCTCAAAGTCGGTTTTGCCCGAAAGGCAAGAGACCCACTCGGACTCCAGGACCAAACGCCACAATCCTTGGCATCTGGCCCAGACGCCATGGGCCTCGGCATCTGGCCAGGGCCAGACGCCAGGGTCTCCGGCGTTTGCCCGCCCTAGCCTCCGCAAAACTCCTTTTGCACCGACTTATAGCCCCATGGGCCAGACCCCTTGGCCAAACCATATCATCCAATATATGAATCTTTACCTTTGGACCATTCCGAAGCTCCTCGTCATGTCCGTGATCTCATCCGGGACTTCGAACAACATTCGGTCACCAACATACATAACTCATAGTACTATATCGTCAACGAACGTTAAGCGTGCGGACCCTACGGGTTCGAGAACTATGTAGACATGACCGAGACACCTCTCTGGTCAATAACCAATAGCGGGACCTGGATGCCCATATTGGCTCCTACATATTCTATGAAGATCTTTATCGGTCAGAACGCATAACAACATACATTGTTCCCTTTGTCATCGGTATGTTACTTGCCCGAGATTCGATCGTGGTATCTCAATACCTAGTTCAATCTCGTTACCAGAAAGTCTCTTTACTCGTTCCGTAATACATCATCCCGCAACTAACTCATTAGTTGCAATTCTTGCAAGGCTTATAGTGATGTGCATTACTGAGTGGGCCCAGAGATACCTCTTCGACAATCAGAGTGACAAATCCTAATCTCGAAATACGCCAACCCAACAAGTACCTTTGGAGACACATGTAGAGCACCTTTATAATCACCCAGTTATGTTGTGACGTTTGGTGGCACACAAAGTGTTCCTCTAGTAAACAAGAGTTGCATAATCTCATAGTAATAGGAACATGTATAAGTCATTAAGAAAGCAATAGCAACAAACTAAACGATCAAGTGCTAAGCTAACGGAATGGGTCAAGTCAATCACATCATTCTCCTAATGATGTGATCCCGTTAATCAAACGACAACTCATGTCTATGGTTAGGAAGCTTAACCATCTTTGATCAACGAGCTAGTCAAGTAGAGGCATACTAGTGACACTCTGTTTGTCTATGTATTCACACATGTATTATGTTTCCGGTTAATACAATTCTAGCATGAATAATAAACATTTATCATGATATAAGGAAATAAATAATAACTTTATTATTGCCTCTAGGGCATATTTCCTTTAATACCCTACTCCAGTGTGGTGGTGGTGGATTGCCTCTTGGGCTGATGATGAACAATACAAAGGGAAGAACAGCCTCCTGAGGTTGAGGTGCTCTTGTGCTTGGTGAACTTGTGTGGGTGGGATGCCTTTCGATCTGATCTCGATCCGATTCTCTCCCGTCCTCTCTACTGTGGTGGCTAGTTCTACTTATATAGGCCCCGATCCTCTCCCCAAATATTGAGCGGGAAGGGAGCCAACAATGGCCAATTTGAAAGGGGACAACTAGTACAGCTTATCCTAACAAAAGCGTTCTTCGCCTGCCAAAGGCTCTGGTGATGCCACTGTCCTGGGCTCCATGGTGACCTCCGTCTTGCCGTCCTTCTGGTCTTGGTCTCATTGCACCAATATGGAAACCTTTGCTTGATGCCTCGGTACTCCGCGCCTGCGCTTGCCCCCTTGGCACCAAAGAGGAAGCAAGGACACTGCGCGCGCTGGCGCCCGCCTGGCGCCCGTCTGGTCTCGATCGTCATGGCTCACGTCACTAGGACCTCGCGAGGTTTGCCCTGCCTTGATCTCTCCGCCCCTCGCGAGCCTGCCTGGAAAGGCCGCTCCTAAGGGGTCTTGCATCATCCGCCTCACGAGGGTCTTGAATGCCTTGTCGATGAAGATGGGCCGTACAGACCTGCCAGCCCAGCCACGCCGCGGGCCACATGCAGGCAAGTCTGGGGACCCCCGTTCCCAGAACGCCGACACCGACCTCAACTCCAACTCCATATATTCGTGTTTGGGGAGTGTCGGTGTCAAAACCGGCGGATCTCGGGTAGGGGGTCCCGAACTGTGCGTCTAGGATCAATGGTAATAGGAGGCAAGGGACCCGATGTTTACCCAAGTTCAGGCCCTCTTGATGGAGGTAATACCCTACGTCCTGCTTGATTGATATTGATGATATGAGTGTTACAAGAGTTGATCTACCACGAGATTGTAGAGGCTAAAACCCTAGAAGCTAGCCTATGGTATGATTGTTGTATATTATCTATCGACTAGCCTGGCCTCGGTTTATATAATGCACCAGAGGCCTAGGATAACAAGAGTCCTAGCCGAATACGCCGGTGGGGTGGAGTCCTTGTCTTGATCGCCAAGTCTTGTGGAATCTTCCTTGTATGCGGCAGCTGTCCGAACTGGCCCATGAGTATGCGGCCATGGGGGTCCTCGGCCCAATCCAACTGATCGGGAGACGATGTGATGAGTACCCCCTAGTCCAGGACACCGTCAGTAGCCCCCTGAAACGGTCTTCAAGTTAGGGACGCTCCTCGATTCTTCCGAACTGTTCTTCATCTTCGGTTGACGGTCTTGAAAACTAGTTCAACAAATCTTCTCATCTTCGATCTTGAGGATCGCCGAAATGCATTCGGCGAGTTTACACGTCGGGTATCTGAGGAGCCCCTTTAAGTTTCCGGCCTTTATCAATGCCTTGTTATTTTTATGCCACACCTCGGGTTTGAAGTTGTTCCCGGGAGGCAGTGTCCTCTTGCGTCCGAGCTCTAACGTCGGACTGCATTCGAGGTATCTTTTGCGGCCAAGCACCAATGCTGGACCGCTTTCGAGCTCCAACGCCGGAATGTATCCGAGCTCCAATGCCGGACTATGTCCAAGCTCCAACGCCGGACTGTATCCGAGCTCCAACACTGGACTATATCCGAGCTCCAACGCCGGATAGTGTCCCAGCTCCAACACCGGACTATATCCGAGGTGTCATATCACCTTGGTTCAAAAAAGTTGAAGGAGTTTAGCTGAGCTTAATGCCGGAAATGCCCTCTATGGAGCCAGCCACTAGTGCCCGAGCTTTATGCCGGACTGCTTCCGAGGTGGTGCACCACCCCGACTGTGGGCCGATTTTTTGTCAATATTTATTATTATTGCAATTTATTCTCTGCTGAGATATATGGCCAGTAGCCCTCAAGGTGTGTATCGGTCTAAAACCCGAGATGCACCTGAAGGATGACGTAAGACCGCTGACCCCAGTAGCCGCTGAGACTCAGGTTGATTTGTAAAATCGGCCTGAGGATCAAGTCCTAGCTCGGCAGAATACTTCGGGACACAAAAAGCGGCGTGCTCAGTCCTCGAGACTCAGGTTGGGTGCGGCCGACCAACCTGAGGATCAAAATCTCCTCGGAAACTATATTGCACATAAAATTTTCTGCATTGGACAGGCAATGCAGTAGCCCCCGAGACACTGGTCGGGTGGCAACACCAGATTAGGGGATCGATGTGCCCCTTTAATATTTGTAAATAATAAGCCCGAAGCCCAGTAGCCCCCGAGCCTTAATGCGGGCATGGGTGGCCGAATTAAGGATCGATATCCATAGTAAAATCACAAATTAATGCTCGGTGTAATGACTCTATGTATCCAAGTACTTTACGTCATTAATGCTCGGATCCGCATTGTACAAAACTTTGTTGACCGACCATCGGCTTCCACCTCCTTGGCCATTAGCCGAGGAGTGTTTGTCCTACTTTATAAAGACTTTGTGAGGGCAAAGATTTACCACAAACAAGGCAATCTTGCCATACGGTTTTATAAACAAAGGTACGCAGAGAGATATGTTATATTTACTGTTTAACATAAGAAATGTCCTCCAAAGAAAATGGTCCCGCTATCGGTTCCTTCCTTTGAGTTGTCATGCTAAGCATGATCATGAAACCTCAGCTCTAATGTAAGAGCAAAATGTTGAGGATTTTGTTTGGGAGGCCAGTTACTAGCCCCCGGTAGTGTTCGGCGACAGTCGAGGTCAAGCCGTAAACACTTCGGCCAATGTTATGGACGGCCCATCATTTAACATAGTCATCGGATCGCTGACCAGTTTACGCCTATTGTGACAGTCAGTTTTCGGCTTTCTCCACTAAGGTGCTTGACCATGCGAGCTGGAAGCACAATCGCAGTGGTTCTCCCTTTGCACACCTAGCCGAACAAAGCGGAACGTAGGAGGAAAGCACAGGAGCCGGGCAACCCAACTATTGACCGAAGACACAATTCGAAACCGATGCATATATAGCAATATCCGAGAATGTTTTTGCCGAATCCCTAAAGGTGTCCAGCGTTGCACTGCGAGACTTGTGCTGAAAACACACAAATAGTTTAAAAGTGCCACAAGCTTGGAAAACCAAAAAACGTCAGTAAAAACTTGACGTCTGAACACGATCAAGTGTTCGGTGCCAATCCGAAAAGTGGCCTTAGAAAAAAAGGTGCTTCTGTCATGCTTTAACATGACACATCCTATCTCAAGACTTCAAGCGGGTCAGCCTACGGCTTCAACCTCCTATCCCGAAGGCGGAGTACTTCTCGTTAGGCCAGCTTAGCAAACTAAACTCTAGAGGCTTTGAGAGAGAAATTAGGCTCCCCAGCTAGTGACCACACACTCGTGTCGAAAAAAGGAGTGATAAATAATAAAACTTTGCAACGACTAAGAGGAAGAACACTTATTATAAAACGGCTCAAATAAACTTAAGAGCCCCCAAGTGACTTGGGTAAAAGAATGATTGCATGTACCAAAGTACTTATATCATATCTATGTTCAACCGAACTTTAAACGCGTCTTAACCGACCATCGGCTTCTCCCTCTTCGGTCAAGGACCGAAAAGTGTTATGTACTCCATCTGTCGAGAATATCGATGGTGTTTTCAATAACCAGGCAACCAGGCCATAATGCTATAACAGACAAAGCGCGCTCAGGGAACTTATACTATATTACTACGAAGTGTAAGAAGCATCTTCGAAGAAAATAGTACCCCCACCGATACCTTTCTTCGGTGCTCATTGTTATTATGAGACTTGTGCAATAGATTTTTTGTACTCATGAGTTCCGTTGTGTGCTGACCATCCTTGAAAACTATAAGAGTGCTAGCTTTCGGCTTCACCCAGTCTGAGGTCCGGCTCGGATGACCCGATCGTGACAATCGCAGAGGTGCTCCCTTTACTCCCTAGCCGAACAATCGGGAACGTAGGGGTAAACACAGGAGCGAGGCAACCCAGCTTGCAAATCGCTTAAGTTAATATGGTGCATATTGTGGCGTAATACACGAACAAGGAACGAAGCCGTACAAGTATAATCATATGCAAGAGGAAAAGCTCCGTCAAGGGAGCCCCCAAAGAAACGGGGTATTTGAATTTGTGTGTCACAAACAAAGTTTTGACAAGGAGATTTTTTACAAGCAATTTTTTTTCCAAAAAAGTATAATGCTTGGTCGAACCAAACACGAGTTAAAAATTTAAAACTTTGAGCATGAAGGCAACTTAGCTGGTTAATGCATTCGGTATTGATGACGCGGCCCGAGCTTGATGCGGGACAAGGTTCCATCCCCCAAGCCGGTCCCAAGGTGGCGGAGCAAAGAGCTCGGCACTCCGAAGTGGTGACATAGCACGATCAATGTGGGCCGGCAGAGTGATGCCGAAGTCCCTGGCATGGGGTAATGAAGTGTAGACAAAGCCCCCCGTCCAACCAAGGTGACGTGGTATGTCAGTATGCCGAGTTGACGGTACTGCCCAACCCAGATCATTTTCCCGTGCACAAAAAATAATGCAAACCGGAGATAATAGTGATAATAATAATTAAAAAGAATCGTTGCATAATAAATAATTTATGCAAAGTGAGTAATAAAATAAATATGGCCTGGCGCCGAAGTCAATGTCGATGCAGGGCATCGGCGTGATGCAGTGAAGGCGTGACAAAGCCTGAATTTGCAGGGCGGTTCGGGCTCCGGATGCGGCGTTCGCCGAACTATGTACGGCAACCGATCGAACCTCCATGCGACCATTATTAATGTGGCCACTATTTGATAGACCTGTGTACAGATGATGGAACAAACCAGAGTAATAATTCCTTAAGAAAAAATAAACCCAACAAGCAAAAATTGTTAGGATTAATAGCACCTGGTTTATTTGTTGTAGCATTCCGAAGAAAAGCGACTCCCAAAATCGGGAATCGATCCACACACCCATTGCCTGATGGGTGATAAAGCGATGGCCTGGCGCTGCTAGCAAAGGTTGGCTCGCCGACGAAAAGCCCGTGGTCCAGCTAATGTGATGAAGCTGGTCGGCTGGTGACGCCGAAGTCTCCGAAGTAAGTTGATGAAGATATGGTGAAGCCCTCGCTCTAGCCGAGGAGACGGAGCAGGTCGCTAAGAAGACATTGCAGCTGCCGTGTCAGCCGAGGTGTTGAAGCAGTTCGGCGTGATGGACATCGGCTTAAAGAAGCAACAGTGCGGCCATGCCGACGCAGGTCGTAACTTGTGACACGGACAATGCCGATTTGATAAAGTGACCATGCGGCGATGCCTGTGTTCCTGATCCGTGTAATCCGTGGGGCGGCGATGTTGGTGATGATTTATCCTTTGCGATGCCGAACTCTTGTTCGGCTTGCCGAGATGATGATCGAAGGAATTGAGCTCGGCTCAATAAAGCGGCGACGTGTCTAGCGCAGGTCGGCAGCCGTGGAGCAATATTACCGGACTGGTTTGACACCAGCATAATGATGAAGACGACCTCAGAGGAGGCTTAAAAATTTATGGGCACGTGTTTAAAAACAACACACAATACCCTAGAAGAGAATTCCTCTAAAAAGGTTGTCCAATATCACATTCGTAAAGAAACATGAATTCGGGTCGGATCCGTATTCGCGTAGAAAACAGATCCGAAAATTGGTCCACTCATCGGAAGGTTCCTGGAGTTTGAACCGTCGGATCGAGCTGAAATTTGGAGAGGTGGTAGATATGGGAATTCCTCAGTAGATGAACGGTTGGATCTTCCAAAGGACATCCGAGCTAGAAGTTGGACACTACGCCCTAAACTCGTCCAGATTCCCGTCCAGATTTGACAGGGCTCCGGTATATCGTAGATTGTCGGAGATTCCTCCATCGGAACTCGACGAAATTTTCCAGGGTTATTGTAGACTCAATTACGCACAATTCCACTAAAGGGATCATCAAAGCGATGCTCTAAGAGGTGGTGGCAGCGGATACAAGTTTGCTGTTCGGAAAAACAGCACGGTCGCCCGAGGGCAATGTTGACGTTGAGCCCCCGAGCTCCATGGATGATTCCTCCATGATCTTGATAGAGATCAGAGTTGATGTTGATGAAGACCCTCGTCTGAACATGACGATTGGATATGGAGCATGGTCCTCGGTCGAGCCAAGGTGACCAGTCGAGCCGGCGACGAAGATGCCGGCATCGCAGTTGACCTGCAGACGAGCCATGGATTATTTTGCCGATCACACAGCGGAACTCTCAATGAAAGCACCAATGTCAGTGTCAAAACCGGCGGATCTCGGGTAGGGGGTCCCGAATTGTGCGTCTAGGATCGATGGTAACAGGAGGCAAGGGACACGATGTTTACCCAGGTTCGGGCCCTCTTGATGCAGGTAATATCCTACATCCTGCTTGATTGATATTGATGATATGAGTGTTACAAGAGTTGATCTACCACGAGATCGTAGACGCTAAAACCCTAGAAGCTAGCCTATGGTATGATTGTTGTATATTATCTATCGACTAGTCTGGCCTCGGTTTATATAATGCACCAAAGGCTTAGGATAACAAGAGTCCTAGCCGAATACGCCGGTGGGGTGGAGTCCTTGTCTTGATCGCCAAGTCTTGTGGAATCTTCCTTGTATGCGGCAGCTGTCCGAATTGGCCCATGAGTATGCGGCCATGGGGGTCCTCGGCCCAATCCAACTGATCGGGAGACGATGTGATGAGTATCCCCTAATCCAGGACACCATCAGGGAGAAAAAAATAAGGGAGAAGGATTCATTGCGTTTTATGATACGGAGTCGCCGCCAAGCCGAAACCTCTCTTGGGAGTGCTGATATGGAGTCCGTTCGGGGCTCCGGAGAGGGGAGTCCGTCGCCATCGTCATCATCAACCTTCCTCCATCACCAATTTCATGATGCTCACCGCCGTGCGTGAGTAATTCCATCATAGGCTTGCTGGACGGTGATGGGTTGGTTGAGATTTATCATGTAATCGAGTTAGTTTTGTTAGGGTTTGATCCCTAGTATCCACTATGTTCTGAGATTGATGTTGATATGTCTTTGCTATGCTTAATGCTTGTCACTAGGGCCCGAGTGCCATAATTTCAGATCTGAACCTATTATATTTTCATGAATATATGTGAGTTCTTGATCCTATCTTGCAAGTCTATAGTCACCTATTATGTGTTATGACCCATTAACCCCGAAGTGACAATAATCAGGATACTTACCGGTGATGACCGTAGTTTGAGGAGTTCATGTATTCACTATGTGTTAATGCTTTGATCCGGTACTCTATTAAAAGGAGGCCTTAATATCCCTTAGTTTTCAATAGGACCCTGCTGCCATGAGAGGGTAGGACAAAAGATGTCATGTAAGTTCTTTTTCATAAGCACGTATGACTATATTCGGAATACATGCCTACATTACATTGATGAACTGGAGCTAGTTCAGTGTCACCCTATGTTGTAACTGTTGCATGATTGATCGCATCTGACATAATTATCCATCACTGATCCATTGCCTACGAGCTTTTCATATATTGTTCTTCGCTTATTTACTTTTCCGTTGCTACTGTTACAATCACTATAAAACCAAAATTATTAATTTTGCTACCGTTACCACTACTATCATATTACTTTGCTAATAAACACTTCGCTTCAGATATTAAGTTTCCAGGTGTGGTTGAATTGATAACTCAGCTGCTAATACTTGAGAATATTCTTTGGCTCCCCTTGTGTCGAATCAATAAATTTGGGTTGAATACTCTACCCTCGAAAACTGTTGCGATCCCCTATACTTGTGGGTTATCAAGACTATTTTCTGGCGCCGTTGCCGTGGAGCATAGCTCTATTCTTTGAGTCACTTGGGATTTATATCTGCTGGTCACTATGAAGAACTTGAAAGATCAAAAAACCAAGATTTTCCGTCAACTATGAGGGGAGGTAAGGAGCTGCCATCTAGCTCTGCACTTGATTCACCTTATGTTTTGAGTAAACTTGCGACACCTACACCTGCTATTCATTGTGATATGTCGCATGTTATTGATGGTGCCACTTCTGCTTTGCATGTTACTTATGATGAAACTACTTCTATGCTTGATAATACTGTGCCACTAGGTGAATTTCTTGATGAACAACTTGCTAGGGCTAGAGAGAATGAAATTATTGAAACTGATAATATTGATGAAAGTGATGATGAAGATTCTCCCCCTAGATATGAATTGCCTGTTGTGCCTGAGGGTTATGTTATGGATGAAGAAACTGCTAAAGACTTTCTTGCTTGCAATGGTAGATCTAATCTTGAGAAATTATTAGCTAAGCTTAAAGAAAAGTCTTTGAATGCTAGAATGAAACATGACCCTGCTTTTGCTACT